>NC_052312.1:47872623-47902623 GCF_016432855.1 Salvelinus namaycush | reverse complement strand
ACACCGTTTAAGGGGAAATGCATCACTTGCTTAGGCATCTGTTCATGAAGGTGGATTTCAGATTGTAACAGCATCAGAACCAAATTTGTACACATTCTTCCATCGCATTTTCCATAACAAATGCTGAAGGCCTGTACATAACATGACCTTGTCAGAATCCAATATTCTCTTCAGAGAAGGCAACAAAGGCTTGGAATGATTCTCCTTCACTGTGGCTCAAGGATTGACTCAAGACCTTTTTCTTTCATGTGATTCACCTTGACAGTGAATAGAGGCTTTGTTTCGACGGCCGCCTCCTTTGACGCAAGTTTTGCTGCCACCTCAGAGCATTAACCACAGCTGGCTGCTAACAAAGGTCTAAAGGGTGGACGTGCAAGACGTCTCAATGCTGGTGAAACAGGAGGATGAGTCTTGACTGGCGGTGCAAGACATCTCAATACTGGTGAAACAGGAGGATGAGTCTTGACTGGCGGTGCAAGACGTCTCAATACTGGTGAAACAGGAGGACGAGTCTTGACTGGCGGTGCAAGACATCTCAATACTGGTGAAACAGGAGGATGAGTCTTGACTGGCGGTGCAAGACGTCTCAATACTGGTGAAACAGGAGGATGAGTCTTGACTGGCGGTGCAAGACATCTCAATACTGGTGAAACAGGAGGATGAGTCTTGACTGGCGGTGCAAGACGTCTCAATACTGGTGAAACAGGAGGATGAGTCTTGACTGGCGGTGCAAGACATCTCAATACTGGTGAAACAGGAGGATGAGTCTTGACTGGCGGTGCAAGACATCTCAATACTGGTGAAACAGGAGGACGAGTCTTGACTGGCGGTGCAAGACATCTCAATACTGGTGAAACAGGAGGATGAGTCTTGACTGGCGGTGCAAGACGTCTCAATACTGGTGAAACAGGAGGATGAATCTTGACTGGCGGTGCAAGACATCTCAATACTGGTGAAACAGGAGGACGAGTCTTGACTGGCGTTGCAAGACGTCTCAATACTGGTGAAACAGGAGGATGAGTCTTGACTGGCGGTGCAAGATGTCTCAATACTGATGAAACAGGAGGATGAGTCTTCACTGGCGTTGCAAGACGTCTAATTACTGATGAAACAGGAGGATGAGTCTTGACTGGCGGTGCAAGACGTCTTGACTGGCGGTGCAAGACGTCTCAATACTGGTGAAACAGGAGGATGAGTCTTGACTGGCGGTGCAAGACGTCTCAATACTGGTGAAACAGGAGGACGAGTCTTGACTGGCGTTGCAAGACGTCTAATTACTGATGAAACAGGAGGATGAGTCTTGACTGGCGGTGCAAGACGTCTTGACTGGCGGTGCAAGACGTCTCAATACTGGTGAAACAGCAGGATGAGTCTTGACTGGCGGTGCAAGACGTCTCAATACTGGTGAAACAGGAGGATGAGGCCATTGACTGGCAGTGCTACTGTGCCATCTCAATAGGACTCTTCTTTATGAGGCCATTGGCATGGTCATGAGCCCTTTGTAAGGCAGTGTCATGATGCTAGCCCTTTCAGTGAACTGGCTAGCAGAGATGTGAACAACCCCCCCCCCTCTCCTGTTAGGAAGGGAGGGGTGGGGCAGTTTTACGACTTTACAACCACGTCGTAAATTCCTTGCAGAGACTCTTGTCTGCCTGACCATGTAATATGGGAGAGTGGGTCACAGTAGAACAAAGGAACTCTCCCGCCAAATTCTACTACATCACAGAATTTGAGAATTGAACAATATTCTTATTCTGGAGAATGTGGAAACGGTCGGTGGAGAAGCCAGCTACGACCCGTTCTGTTTTGTTTCATGTTTGTGACCTCATGAAAGACAATACAGCCACATTACCCTAACTCTGCTTATACAGGTTCCTCAGTTATGAGGCTTGCATCTAATTATTGTATAAAATGAATGAGTGAAGATTAAACTATTTGATGTAAATGATGTAATGTGATATTTAGTCTTCTAAATGAGAGAATTGTTTTCATAAGTAAACTGATGCTCACTCAGCGGCCACGGCCAAGTGAATAGACATTGGTTGGAAATGATGAACCAACCCTTTTTCTACATTTCTATAAAAGCCCCCGTGATGAAAAGTCACCTTAGTTCCAAATAACGGGAGGACTTGTCCGCCACATTGAAAAGGGCTAATTCTAATTTCAACTCTACAGACCAGGAAACGTGAGAGCTTGCTCCACACGTGAAATGGTATGAAATCTGAACTATTGATCCCCTAAAAAAGTGCATACTAAACTAGCATATATCAGACTGCAGCTGAAAATATGCTCAAATCAAGTACGAGAACACTGACCGACGCGGACGAATCTCCGAATCTCTCAGACCACGTGAACCTCTCACACGACGACCCGGAAGATTCTACAAAGGACGAGGGCGACATCGACTGAGCAGACCAGAGCCTCACATCATCAGCTCAACTATCGAAGCCAGCTCCATGTAAATACAATGCATTGCTTTTTCGATTGAGCGATCATTAGTGGCATATGTATTTATGACATCAGTATTGAACAGACTCAAGCACACATCCACTCCAACTGTTTAGGCAGCCTACTGTAAAAAAAAACAACTAATAAAAACTCCATAGAACTAAACACAAATCCACACTGTTTCTGCACCAGATGGTCTCTTCCTTCAAATGTTACTTACCATTCCCAATCAGTATTAATTTAGATGGATTTAGCTAGGTAGCCTCCGTAGTGTTGCGAATACCGCTTCCTTGAGAGCTGCCAGGGGACTCGTTGGTTAGCAGACATAACCATGAAAGGTAATGAGCCCCAACGGAGCGCTTTATGCAAAACAAAGCATTTTTTTACAGTACCTCATCCAAATCTCTCTCTCTCTCCATCTCTCTGTCTCTGGCTGAGGATGGGCCTGTTTACCTTCTCAATTAGGCCTTGTAATTTGTCAGGGAGCTGTGACCAATGGGAAGGAAGACTAGTCCCAAGATGGAAGCTCATTTTGGGTGGAATAGCGCCAGTTTGTTTTCCTGGACCCAGATTAAGACTATTCCTGGACTTAAAAGCAATTTCAAAGGAGATTCCCTATAGAGTATTTCTATTTATTTATCCGGTACTAGGCTTTATCTGGGTCCAGGAAAACAGTCCATCAAGTTTAACAACCAAGCCCAAAAGTTTCAATTGAGAAATTAAATTGGTTTAACATGTTAAATTGCTTACTATTAACTACCGGTGTATGGAACAATATTCGATTTGGTTGGTTGAAAGCTGAATTTCAGGATGGACTTTTTCACACAGTAAACTGCTAACAACTGGACCTTTGACTGTGAAAACGCAGTGAAGAGGCAAGTGGGAACTCCAGGTCAAAGGACACCAGGCATCAAAGCAAGTCTTTATTGCTTCTAACAAGCCTGTAGTCAAGCATCTCCGTAAAGATGCTCCTGTTGTGTAGAGAGCACAGTTTCTCTACGTGAGAAGAGGTGCTGCAGCATGTAGCACCAGTTTGGATGCCGAGAGGACAGGAGAGAAAGTTAGGGCAAAGTTAGGCAGGGGCTTTAGGAAATATGGACTTCCGCATGTTCCAAAAGTTTTGGGATGAGAATGATTTGAGTGTATCCGTCACGGTGGAAGAGAGAGAGAGAGAGAGAGAGAGAGAGAGAGAGAGAGAGAGAGAGAGAGAGAGAGAGAGAGAGAGAGAGAGAGAGAGAGGAGACTGCACAAAAGCCTAGCTCAGTTGAGCGAGAGGCTCCCAAATGAATTTCCTTCCCAGAGCCCGTCAGATGTCAATGGGACTGAGAAATGTCAGGCGCTACAATCACACTGACACACACTGGATGCATCTCAAATGGCACCCTATTCCCTATATAGTGCAGTATTTTTGACCAGAGCCCTATGAGCCCTGGTCAATAGTAGTGTATTATATAGGGAATAGGGTGCCATTTAGGATGCAGATCCTGAGGCAGACAGGAAGGAAGCATTAGAGCAGGGGGATTTAGCCTCCCTCCTCCGGGCAAAAAGCAGCCTTCCGTAATTCACTCCTGAAAGATCCTTATCTAGGCTGCTATACCTGGCCTCCTTCCCACGTCTATGGGATCAGAGACTACATATCCCATTATCCCTGAGGTGCCAGACTATGCAACTACGTCCTCCAGTAAAAGTCACGCTGTCATCTTAAAGTTTGGTATGGATTAGTTAGGGGTAGTAAATAGAGCGTAGTACATGCAGGAGGAGGCGATCCTGGGTTCAGATAGTATTTGAAATAGTTCAAAAACTTTGAGCGTTTGCTCTTGCCTGCCAGAAGCAGGTTTATTATGTCAGGGCTCAATCAAGCTTAGATAAAATATTACAAATGATTTCAAATAGTATATAAACCCATGTCTGGAGGCGATATGAGTGAAAGTGGAGTCTGGGGGAAGACAGCACAGTGGACGGCACAGTGGACGGCACGGTGGACGGCACGGTGGACGGCACGGTGGACGGCACGGTGGACGGCACGGTGGACGGCACGGTGGACGACACGGTGGACGGCACGGTGGACGGCACGGTGGACGGCACGGTGGACGGCACGGTGGACGGCACGGTGGACGGCACGGTGGACGGCACGGTGGACGGCACGGTGGACGGCACGGTGGACGGCACGGTGGACGGCAGAGTGGACGGCACGGTGGACGACACGGTGGACGACACGGTGGACGGCACGGTGGACGGCACAGTGGACGGCAGAGTGGACGGCACAGTGGACGACACGGTGGAAGGCACGGTGGACGGCACGGTGGACGGCACGGTGGACGGCACGGTGGACGACACGGTGGACGACACGGTGGACGACACGGTGGACGACACAGTGGACGGCACAGTGGACGGCACAGTGGACGGCACAGTGGACAGCACAGTGGACAGTGTGGTCTGGACTGATGCGTTTGATTAGCTTAGATCTATCAGTCAGTTCACCTCCAGATCAAAGCTGACAGGCTGACAGCGAGATGAGAGTTAACGTGACGAGCGTAGAGGTTATACTGTATTCAGACCCGCCGCTTTGACGGTTGGAAAGTCCCAGATATGATCTGACTCTCTCCTCTGACTGCTACAGAGAACCTCCAACCCTCCAGGATACAAAACAACCGCTTGATGATCAAGTCTAGGAGCACAAAGGAAGACACACCAAGCAAAATCTGTTTCTTCCTCTTTGATAAATCAACGTTTACTCTGCTCAGACCCTTTCTCTTATTCTGTCCTCCTGTTCGCCTAACAGTCAAATGATGACAGTTACCATTATAGTCGGAACCACAAATGCATAACATATAATAATAATAATAATTGAACAGATAGGAAATTAAACATACTATCAAACCAAAGATTTGATTAGAAGCTTGAAAAAGTGCTGCATCCAGACCAGTGGATTCTGACAGTCTGATAATTGAATGAATCTGGGCGTCCACAGAGTAACCAGCAGAGTGCTGCCTCCAGACCAGTGGATTCTGACAGTCTGATAATTGAATGAATCTGGGCGTCCACAGAGTAACCAGCAGAGTACTGCCTCCAGACCAGTGGATTCTGACAGTCTGATAATTGAATGAATCTGGGCGTCCACAGAGTAACCAGCAGAGTACTGCCTCCAGACCAGTGGATTCTGACAGTCTGATAATTGAATGAATCTGGGCGTCCACAGAGTAACCAGCAGAGTACTGACTCCAGACCAGTGGATTCTGACAGTCTGATAATTGAATGAATCTGGGCGTCCACAGAGTAACCAGCAGAGTACTGCCTCCAATTTACAGACCTTCTCAAACTTCCAAGAACACATTCATTTAAGTCTTCTCAGAATCCCTATATCCACGCTGCGACATCACCTCATCACTTCTCTCCCCGCTGCTATGATTGCATGTCATCAAATCACAGCTTGACAGAATGAAATCAATGACATTTCTCTTGCGCCTGGTTTGCGACGGCAGCTTTCTGTCTGGGAGACGGGAGAGCGTGTCATTTCTGGCGAAGGGCATTCTCGTCTTACATTTACATCTGGGTAATTTAGCAGACGCTCTTATCCAGAGCGACTTACATTCAGTGCATTTAACAACCACATATCACAGTCACTGCTAGTAAAACCTTCCTTTAAAAACAGCAGCTATAGGTAAATTCAGTGCTAATATGAAAAGATATGAGAGAGAAACTGTGGGATTTGATCTGCAACGCACCATGTGGATGCAGCAGGCTTTTGCTTCAGCCCAGGCAGTAACACAAACTGATTCAACTAATCCTATTCTTCAATCAAGAAATCAGTTCCTCCCATTGGTTTCAATACAGTCTATAGGGTTGGAGAACTAGCTGTGGTCCAGAAACACAAGTAACGCTCCATGTGAAAGTTTCCCAAAGGTACAGATCCAGGATCAGCTTTCCCTCCCCAATCCTAGCCTTAATCGTTAGTGGAGAAAATGCAATAATGATCCACGATCATCAGCTAGGGGGAATTGCACCCTCCTCCACCAGTAACCCAAATAGTTGTGATGAAGCCACGCCCTTACCTGTCTGCGTCCCCGTGCACCTCCTTGACCACCCTCTGGGTGACCTCTAGCGACGTGTTCAGGTCAGGGGCGCGACCGACGTTCCGCGAGTATAGGTGAAGACCACCGTCTGTAAGGTACCTATAAAGAAGAAACTAAATCACTAAGCTGGGTTGTGTGCGTGACTGTGTGTATCGGGAGTGTGAGTGTGTGTGTGTATTGGGAGTGTGTGTGCGTGTGTGCATGCCCACGTGTGTGCGCACACATTTACAGGATTGTAATCAGAGACGGCTGATAGCACATGAAAGCACATTAGGTTTAAGCTAATTAGGATCATAATTCAGCTAATCACTTTTTCATCCCTAGGTGCTATACGTTTTGCTCCTACAGTAACTTAATCATAGTTAATGTGGATGGTTCGTTCGGGTGGTGTTCAATAAATCAATTTCATACATGAACAAATAGGATGGGAGAACTAATGCAGGGATAAGTTCCACATGGCACCCTATTCCCTTTATAGTGCACTACTTTATACCAGAGCCCTATGAGGCCTGGTCAAATGTAGTGCACTATATAGGGAATAAGGTGCAATCTGGGACTCCGATCATGTGGGTGTTGGGGAAGAGCACTTATCAGTGTTCACAGAGGAAGGTTAACGACTAACACAGTGATGTACAATAGATCTGGGGCTACTCTTTCTCACTGAGCGATGTGTCAGCCAGCTATTGAGAGTTGGTATGGAATGTACATGTATGGTGAATTCCTCCCGTCGCAGCTCAATAGCTGTGTGAATACCACAACTTCATCGCCCCTCATATGTTCTGCTGTCTCACCATTCTATTTGGAAGAATCGCTAAGCCCTTGGCAATAACTGTGATTTTTGTTTTCAATAACAGGATTGACCCTGAATGTGTGTGTGCCTGGGGGTGTTGGGAGAAGCAGAAGACACATTTACGTTCTAACCAACAGACAATATAGAATGGCGTAGTCGCTTACCCACTGGTGATGTCATCTGTCCTGACGTTCTTCCCCAGGATGTCTCCGTCGCTCATGTACCCTGCCACGTCCATCTCCAGCATCCCCTCCGGCCCTCCTCCCTTCTCCCCCTGCTCGGCCCCTCTCGCCCCTGCCGTCGCCGCTCGCCTCAGGGGGGCGCTGTACACAAACCGGGAGGAGTCCGAGTGACCGTACCGCCCAGTGGCGCCACCTGTGCTGGCACCCGTCCGAGGTGGTGGGACTGTGGTGTAGGTACTGGGCATAGAAGGGGCGTCGCCAGCTTGTAGGCGGGGGCTTGGGGCTGATTGGCCGAGGCGCCAGGAGGTCATGGGGGCGGAGCGACTGGTGATGCTCCGCCCGTTGACCTCTGTGGTCACTGTGCTGTCGAAGGTCGTCTCCAAGGTGCTGAAGAGGGCAGAGAGTTGGAGAGAGCAGAAAAGAGCGAGAGAGAGAGAGAGAGAGGAAAAGAGAGAGAGGAAAAGAGAGAGAGAGGGGGATTGTGAGAAAGAGAGCGTGATTAGGAAAGTTTCGGGACAGATCAGCTCAGCCCCCTGGCACAGCCACAGAGAGGATTTGAGCAGAGAGATCAATACTTTCAGCTCTGCTGACGCTTTACAAATATTCCCAATCTTTCCACCAGGGTGAGCTCTGGGGTGAAGTGCAAAACTGATCCAAGATTAGATCAGCATCTAGGGTCAACTTCACCCCAAGGTGACAGGAGTTTAGTTTGGAGAGACCCTGTTGAATGACCATACGGTGAACCCACAGCCAGCTCAACACACAGACCCAAATGTCCCTAAAAGATGTTCCTATTAGCATGTGCACCGTTGTATGAAGGACACGTTGCTCAGGCAGAAAGACTGGTAGTGTTGTTGCAACGAAGCAGTTTCCCTAAAATGGATGCCACTCGTTACCTCCACACACATCACCTACTGTAAGTGTGTGTTTGTGTGTGTATATGTGTGTGTCTAGCCTGCTATCTCGTAGCCTGACCTCCCTAAAGTTCTATTTCTTTCAGTGTTTTAAAGGGATAGTTCACTCAAAAACTATGCAAAACACAATCTCAGTTTTTGCTCTGTACTCAAAGTGCTCTATTTCACACACACACACACACACACACACACACACACACACACACACACACACACACACACACACACACACACACACACACACACACACACACACACACACACACACACACACACACACACACTGCTTGAGCTCTCTCTGGTGGAAAGATAACTACATTACAGTCATGTCTGGAGGTCATCTCCATCATTGGTGTATAATCCACAAATATCAATGTCCTAAAATCTACATGTTCCAATACATTCCATCCTATTCACACTATGGCTGTTTATATCTCATGATTTATAAAACAGGATATAAAACTTGATTTTAAAGAGATTCAAACTGTATCTAACAAGAGCCAAAGTAAAGATGCTGAGAGGAGCATAACAACAAGATGGATTGTGATGATCATTAGGGACAGATGACATCCATCTAAACCACTGTCTAACACTGAGACTGATCCATCTCTAACCACTGTCTAACACTGAGACTGATCCATCTCTAACCACTGTCTAACACTGAGACGGATCCATCTCTAACCACTGACTAACACTGAGACTGATCCATCTGTAACCACTGTCTAACACTGAGACTGATCCATCTCTAACCACTGACTAACACTGAGACGGATCCATCTCTAACCACTGACTAACACTGAGACTGATCCATCTTTAACCACTGTCTAACACTGAGACTGATCCATCTCTAACCACTGTCTAACACTAAGACTGATCCATCTCTAACCACTGACTAACTAACACTGAGACTGATCCATCTCTAACCACTGTCTAACACTGAGACTGATCCATCTCTAACCATTGACTAACACTGAGACTGATCCATCTCTAACCACTGTCTAACACTGAGACTGATCCATCTCTAACCACTGTCTAACACTGGGACTGATCCATCTCTAACCACTGTCTAACACTGAGACTGATCCATCTCTAACACTGAGACTGATCCTTCTCTAACCACTGTCTAACACTGAGACTGATCCATCTCTAACCACTGTCTAACACTGAGACTGATCCATCTCTAACCACTGACTAACACTGAGACTGATCCATCTCTAACCACTGTCTAACACTGAGACTGATCCATCTCTAACCACTGACTAACACTGAGACTGATCCTTCTCTAACCACTGTCTAACACTTAGACTGATCCATCTCTAACCACTGACTAACACTGAGACGGATCCATCTCTAACCACTGTCTAACACTGAGAATGATCCATCTCTAACCACTGTCTAACACTGAGACTGATCCATCTCTAACCACTGACTAACACTGAGACTGATCCATCTCTAACCACTGGGGATGTGTGAGGTCACAACCATATGAGTGTTGGTTTGTGAGTGAGTGTGTATGTGTGTGTGTGTGTGTGTGTGGTTGTATGAGGTTGTGTGTATGAGGTTGTGTGTGTGTATGTGTATGAGGTTCTCTGTGTGTGTGTTGTTCTGTGTGTGTGTGTGTGAGGTTGTGCGTGTGAGCTATCAGGAGCACACAGAGGCTGCAGCCATGTGATCCTAGCCGGGGAAGGAGATAGCTAGCAATGTCACAACCACAGTCACTCTGCATCACCATCAACCCCCGCTGAATTCTCCCCTTGGACACACCCACACCCACACACACACACACACACACACACACACACACACACACACACACACACACACACACACACACACAAAGCAGTTGACAGCGATGGTTAGTTAATATGGTGTAACGTTACAGCAGTGTGTCTCTATGGAACAATATGTTCTGTCGTATGTGGACAGAGAGAGAGAGATAGGGAGAAGTAATGTGTGTGTGTGTGTTTGGAGGAGAGAGGAGAGCTGTGACTGTAGCGTTCCAGACCTGGTTGCCAGATCCTGATCAGGTATCCATCAGGTATCCCCCATAGTGTTTGAGATAACCTGCTGTGGCGTGCCACTGAGCAGGTGTGTTTGATTATTCCTGTGCCAGTGCTGTGTGCAGGCAGGCAGGCAGGGTGTGGGAGCTCCATTGTCAGAGGGTCACCACTGCCCCCTATGGCACATGTTGGTACCGCAGCTCCAATAATGTAGTCTGAAGCGATTCTCTAAAGCCCTGTTTACACTTGGAGCTAACATGGGTCATGGGATCTGATCTTATCCACATCCTGATTGTGCCCACACTTTCAGAATGTTGTCTACACATGGTATTAAAATGTGTCTCTTATCTGTCCATTGTCTACGCATTGTGATAAGATTCCCTGGTGGCTCCTTGTAGGCAAATTATTTCACAGCTATTCTTTCAAAATAATATTTATTTATTTATTTTATGACACATATTGACTGCATTAGCCAATGGTGCCAGCTGTCAATGATTTTAGGATCAGGATGATTTACATGGTTTCACTGTCCAGATCCATCTACACTACAATAAGACACAATGCATGTCTGACTACCTCCTGAAGTGACCTATATCAGTGTCTAGGTGGGGCCTGACTACTTCCTGAAGTGATCTATATCAGTGTCTAGGTGGGGCCTGACTACCTCCTGAAGTGATCTATATCAGTGTCTAGGTGGGGTCTGACTACCTCCTGAAGTGATCTATATCAGTGTCTAGGTGGGGCCTGACTACCTCCTGAAGTGATCTATATCAGTGTCTAGGTGGGGTCTGACTACCTCCTGAAGTGATCTATATCAGTGTCTAGGTGGGGTCTGACTACCTCCTGAAGTGACCTATATCAGTGTCTAGGTGGGGCCTGACTACCTCCTGAAGTGATCTATATCAGTGTCTAGGTGGGGTCTGACTACCTCCTGAAGTGATCTATATCAGTGTCTAGGTGGGGTCTGACTACCTCCTGAAGTGATCTATATCAGTGTCTAGGTGGAGAGGCTGGTGGGGGATGGGCCCCAGGGCATGAGTCAGTCCACATACAGTAGTAGGTGACAGATCCCTCACATTTCCATGTATCTAATACACACACACACACACACACACACACACACACACACACACACACACACACACACACACACACACACACACACACACACACACACACACACACACACACACACACACACACACACAATCCTGTCTCCAGGAAGGTGGAAGACTGATATGGTGTCATCACGGAGGCTAACCCACAGTATGGGAGCGGCCCTCTTCCTCTCCAAACCCAGAAATCAATAGTCAGGATGAAACGGGGTGGAAACAGCACAGGAAGAATGGGGGGGGGGGCACAACCTTGATGTGTGTATCCACATTTACAGAGAATATTGTTTTCCCATCGTTGACCTGGAGTGCGCTGGATAAGGTAATATGAAGGACGGTAGAATAATGATCCTGCCTGTCTGGAGTATGTACTGCATGGACATGGATGGGAGAGCTTCATTCAATAGGTCTGCATTGGGCTGCCGCTGGTTGAAATGCATGGGGGTGTTGAGGTACAGCTGTATGTGCATTGGGCTGCCGCTGGTTGAAATGCATGGGGGTGTTGAGGTACAGCTGTATGTGCTGGTTGAAATGCATGGGGGTGTTGAGGTACAGCTGTATGTGCTGGTTGAAATGCATGGGGGTGTTGAGGTACAGCTGTATGTGCTGGTTGAAATGCATGGGGGTGTTGAGGTAGAGCTGTATGTGCTGGTTGAAATGCATGGGGGTGTTGAGGTAGAGCTGTATGTGCTGGTTGAAATGCATGGGGGTGTTGAGGTACAGCTGTATGTGCTGGTTGAAATGCATGGGGGTGTTGAGGTACAGCTGTATGTGCTGGTTGAAATGCATGGGGGTGTTGAGGTACAGCTGTATGTGCTGGTTGAAATGCATGGGGGTGTTGAGGTACAGCTGTATGTGCTGGTTGAAATGCATGGGGGTGTTGAGGTACAGCTGTATGTGCTGGTTGAAATGCATGGGGGTGTTGAGGTAGAGCTGTATGTGCTGGTTGAAATGCATGGGGGTGTTGAGGTAGAGCTGTATGTGCGGTGGGCGCCCAGGTTGACAGGTGTTACAGATCAATTGGTTTCACCACTGATGGCGTGAAGGAAATGAGTTTAGCCTGTGCAAGTCTACGTCCCAAATGGCACCCTATTCCCTACAGAGTGCACAGGGCTCTGGTCAAAGTAGTGCACTACAGGGAACAGGGTGCCATTTGAGACACTGCCTAAGCCTGCATCTGTGAGAAATCCCATGCTCTCCTCAGCACGGTGTATCTGCCCAGCAGATATCCAAACATCGTATAGCTGGGAATAATTGACTCTGCCTATAACGCTGTAAACACCAATTAAATAAACTAGACCGGGTAAAGCTAGTACATTTAAAATGTCATCCGAGGAGTCAGAATCCCATGGGACTAATACACAGCCACAGTGGAAAGGGATTTTTGGGGGCAATTGTTCTTTGCTTGCAATCTCGGGAATCGCCCTTGAAGAGCACAGCATCTCTTCATATGTGGAAAACATATTTCTCTTCAAATGTCAATCAATACTATTTTTTAAATTCCGTCTGGGTGTAGGTTGGACAGAGAATCAAACACGGGCTTTGATCGATACAGATTATCTGTGGTGGTGTGGCATGCAACGTCTGGGTCTTGGAGGAATGTGGAGGTTACTGTGAGGATTGTTAGTGTTGTGGTGGATGGCGCCCTGTTTCAAGCAGAGTTCAATTACAAACCGGGCGGGAGGCCCTGGGGCTGGGATTCACACGTTAGAATCAGCCATAGAGAACAACCAGTACATGAGTTAAAACAGAGAAACCACCACACAGAGAGGTCCTTTAAACGGGTTCTAACAGAGAAACCACCACACAGAGAGGTCCTTTAAATGGGTTCTAACAGAGAAACCACCACGCAGAGAGGTCCTTTAAATGGGTTATAACAGAGAACCCACCACACAGAGAGGTCCTTTAAACGGGTTCTAACAGAGAAACCACCACACAGAGAGGTCCTTTAAATGGGTTATAACAGAGAAACCACCACACAGAGAGGTCCTTTAAATGGGTTATAACAGAGAAACCACCACACAGAGAGGTCCTTTTAATGGGTTCTAACAGAGAAACCACCACACAGAGAGGTCTTTTAAATGGGTTATAACAGAGAAACCACCACACAGAGAGGTCCTTTTAATGGGTTCTAACAGAGAAACCACCACACAGAGAGGTCTTTTAAATGGGTTATAACAGAGAAACCACCACACAGAGAGGTCCTTTAAATGGGTTCTAACAGAGAAACCACCACGCAGAGAGGTCCTTTAAATGGGTTATAACAGAGAAACCACCACACAGAGAGGTCCTTTAAACGGGTTCTAACAGAGAAACCACCACACAGAGAGGTCCTTTAAATGGGTTATAACAGAGAAACCACCACACAGAGAGGTCCTTTAAATGGGTTATAACAGAGAAACCACCACACAGAGAGGTCTTTTAAATGGGTTATAACAGAGAAACCACCACACAGAGAGGTCCTTTTAATGGGTTCTAACAGAGAAACCACCACACAGAGAGGTCCTTTAAATGGGTTATAACAGAGAAACCACCACACAGAGAGGTCTTTTAAATGGGTTATAACAGAGAAACCACCACACAGAGAGGTCCTTTTAATGGGTTCTAACAGAGAAACCACCACACAGAGAGGTCCTTTAAATGGGTTATAACAGAGAAACCACCACACAGAGAGGTCCTTTAAATGGGTTCTAACAGAGAAACCACCACACAGAGAGGTCCTTTAAACGGGTTATAACAGAGAAACCACCACACAGAGAGGTCCTTTAAACGGGTTATAACAGAGAAACCACCACACAGAGAGGTCCTTTAAATGGGTTATAACAGAGAAACCACCACACAGAGAGGTCCTTTAAATGGGTTATAACAGAGAAACCACCACACAGAGAGGTCCTTTAAATGGGTTATAACAGAGAAACCACCACACAGAGAGGTCCTTTAAATGGGTTATAACAGAGAAACCACCACACAGAGAGGTCTTTTAAATGGGTTATAACAGAGAAACCACCACACAGAGAGGTCCTTTAAATGGGTTATAACAGAGAAACCACCACACAGAGAGGTCCTTTAAATGGGTTATAACAGAGAAACCACCACACAGAGAGGTCCTTTAAATGGGTTATAACAGAGAAACCACCACACAGAGAGGTCCTTTAAATGGGTTATAACAGAGAAACCACCACACAGAGAGGTCCTTTAAATGGGTTATAACAGAGAAACCACCACACAGAGAGGTCCTTTAAATGGGTTATAACAGAGAAACCACCACACAGAGAGGTCCTTTAAATGGGTTATAACAGAGAAACCACCACACAGAGAGGTCCATTAAATGGGTTATAACAGAGAAACCACCACACAGAGAGGTCCATTAAATGGGTTATAACAGAGAAACCACCACACAGAGAGGTCCTTTAAACGGTTATAACAGAGAAACCACCACACAGAGAGGTCCTTTAAATGGGTTATAACAGAGAAACCACCACACAGAGAGGTCCATTAAATGGGTTATAACAGAGAAACCACCACACAGAGAGGTCCTTTACATTTCTATACTATTCCTGACAGGATATCAGATTGATGACAAACACAGCCTCTCTATCAGCTGGACCAGATGGCCATGAAGTACGCACGCCATGGAAATGAAGCTCCAGTCAGAAAATAAAAAAGAAATCCCTCATATAAATAACAATCACGCACTGTGGGCCGGTTCTTCATGCAGCAGTGATTCATTACAATGGAGGTGAAAAACCTTCGCCCTGATTACCTCTTCACGGCAATTTCTGTGTGTGAAAGACCTTTTAATGGCTTGCCCATTCTCTAGTTACGAGCCCCATTGGAATTCCTGTCTGATACCCTCACTCTATTTACACTCATATATACTGTAGCAGACAGACTGACAGACGGGCAGACAGGCAGGCAGACAGGCAGACTGCAGACGGGCAGGCAGACAGACAGGCGGGCGGACAGACAGACAGGTGGGCGGACAGACAGGCAGACAGGCGGGCAGACAGGCGGACAGACAGGGGGGCAGACAGGCGGACAGACAGGGGGGCAGACAGACATGCGGGCGGACAGACAGGCAGGCGGACAGACAGGCGGGCGGACAGACAGGCGGGCAGACAGGCGGGCGGACAGACAGGCAGGCGGACAGACAGGCGGGCGGACAGACAGGCGGGCAGACAGGCGGGCGGACAGACAGGCGGACAGACAGGCGGCAGACAGGCGGGCGGACAGACAGGCAGGCGGACAGACAGGTGGGCGGACAGACAGGCGGGCAGACAGGCGGGCGGACAGACAGGCGGGCAGACAGACATGCGGGCGGACAGACAGGCAGGCGGACAGACAGGCGGGCGGACAGACAGGTGGGCGGACAGACAGGCGGGCAGACAGGCGGGCGGACAGACAGGCGGACAGACAGGCGGCAGACAGGCGGCAGACAGGCGGGCGGACAGACAGGTGGGCGGACAGACAGGCGGGCAGACAGGCGGGCAGACAGGCGGGCGGACAGACAGGGGGGCAGACAGGGGGGCAGACAGGGGGGCAGACAGGGGGGCAGACAGGTTTCTACATGACTGATGTTGAGGGTTTGATAATCCATGTTCCATGCTGGGTGTCCTCTCCTCATCACATCTCTAAGTGTCTCAATGGAATAACAGCAGTGGCCCCTGGGGGTCTAACTGGAGTCAATGTGCTAGAGAAACAATGGTGCTTTATTGATCAGCAGCACCACGCTCCTTTCTGGTGGCGGTGAGGGAACACGCGCTGCCATCTGTCACCGCTGTTCCGCCGCCTTGCCACCATTTCCCCCACAAATGGGTCATAAATATCAGAATAATCCATTGGAGAAGAGAGGAGTACAGCCCAGAGCCATGACAAAAACCCACGGTCATCATTATGACTCGCCGGAGATCAGCCAAGACATTCCTTTAATGCGAACAGGCTGCTGTTGTGACGGACCAGACATGATAGGTTGTGGTTTTCTGTCCCCCTCAAACACCATCAAAGTGTGCCAGTAGCGTGTAAGTACTTGATTAGAATATCTAGGAAATATCAAGATAGGGTAATTGGGGGGAAATCATAAAGAGTTTTGAGACTTCTGAGATACGGTATCTGACCTTTATATTCTGATCAAATCAGAATGTTTCATCTTAAAATAGAATGCCAGACAGTTTAAAACCCTGAAAACATCAGGAATCCTAAATAATAACTGACCTGGTGTTTAAGTTGAGGACCTGATATAATTATAATCATGTCAACTTTAGATTGAGGAACTGCAGAGAATGAAAAACAACATGTAATTGTACGAGGTCAACTATTTCAATTCCAGTCAATTCAGAAAGTAAACCAAATCCAATTCCAATTCAAAATTGTTGTAATTGAAAGCATTGAAAATAATTGGAATTTCAGTGTACTTCCTGAATTGTCTTGAATTGAAATGGAATTGACCCTAACCCTGAGCCCCACAGTGGACGTTCCCGAGCCCCTTACTCACCTGTGACTGATCTGCGTCCCCCGCAGACTGGACATGGTCTCCTCCAGGTTCTGCCGTAGGTCAGCAATGTTCTTCACTGTCCGCATGCGTCTCGTCTCGGGGTCTTCCCCTGTAATGCACAGAGAACCGGTTTATGAGAGATGTTGGGCTCTGTGGTGAAGTTTCCCTTAAGTACAGATCTAGGATCAGCTTCCTCTGTCCCAATTCTAACCTTAACCATTAGTGGGGAAAAAGCTAAACTGACCAAACATCAGTGTCTAGGGGCAACTTCATGTTACACCAGATGTGGGCTCCTGTAACATTCTGTTTCCTCAAGACGCCGCCATACATCAGCATCACCAACATCACCATGACAACGCACTCTGACAGGTAGCATGGGTACGCATTCCAAGATGCTGTGCCGACAGTTTGAACCCGTCTCAGCTGTCAGGATGGAATTGTCAACGAAACATGTTTTTAGTGGAAAAGGACATTTCTGCAGTCCTGCCATTTTCAACGGGAACATAGAAACCCACTGCTATGACACTGCATTCTCCATCTGTAAGATACAACCTATATTTTGCCTCAACAGCTAAATCTCAGATAGTCTTTCAATTTTAGTCAGTCCCATCGAAATGCATTTCATCTCAGTCCAGGACCTTTCCCCTGATTCCAGTTCAGCTCTGACTGTAACCATTTCATGTTTTATATACTTACAATAGTTTTATATAAGACTAATTCACAGTGAAGTGCCTGATGCCCATTCTACTGCAGTATATAAAACACATTCTACTGAAGTATATAAAACCCATTCTACTGAAGTATATTAAACCCATTCTACTGCAGTATATAAAACCCATTCTACTGAAGTATATTAAACCCATTCTACTGCAGTATATAAAACCCATTCTACTGAAGTATATAAAACCCATTCTACTGAAGTATATAAAACCCATTCTACTGAAGTATATTAAACCCATTCTACTGAAGTATATAAAACCCATTCTACTGCAGTATATAAAACCCATTCTACTGAAGTATATAAAACCCATTCTACTGAAGTATATAAAACCCATTCTACTGAAGTATATTAAACCCATTCTACTGAAGTATATAAAACCCATTCTACTGCAGTATATAAAACACATTCTACTGAAGTATATAAAACCCATTCTACTGAAGTATATAAAACCCATTCTACTGAAGTATATAAAACCCATTCTACTGCAGTATATAAAACCCATTCTACTGAAGTATATAAAACCCATTCTACTGAAGTATATAAAACCCATTCTACTGAAGTATATAAAACCCATTCTACTGCAGTATATAAAACCCATTCTACTGAAGTATATAAAACCCATTCTACTGCAGTATATTAAACCCATTCTACTGCAGTATATTAAACCCATTCTACTGAAGTATATAAAACCCATTCTACTGCAGTATATTAAACCCATTCTACTGCAGTATATTAAACCCATTCTACTGAAGTATATTAAACCCATTCTACTGCAGTATATTAAACCCATTCTACTGAAGTATATAAAACCCATTTATTAAACCCATTCTACTGAAGTATATTAAACCCATTCTACTGAAGTATATAAAACCCATTCTACTGAAGTATATAAAGCCCATTCTACTGAAGTATATAAAACCCATTCTACTGAAGTATATTAAACCCATTCTACTGAAGTATATTAAACCCATTCTACTGAAGTATATAAAACCCATTCTACTGAAGTATATAAAACCCATTCTACTGAAGTATACAAAACCCATTCTACTGAAGTATATAAAACCCATTTATTAAACCCATTCTACTGAAGTATATAAAACCCATTTATTAAACCCATTCTACTGAAGTATATTAAACCCATTCTACTGCAGTATATTAAACCCATTTATTAAACCCATTCTACTGAAGTATATTAAACCCATTCTACTGAAGTATATAAAACCCATTCTACTGAAGTATATAAAGCCCATTCTACTGAAGTATATAAAACCCATTCTACTGAAGTATATTAAACCCATTCTACTGAAGTATATTAAACCCATTCTACTGAAGTATATAAAACCCATTCTACTGAAGTATATAAAACCCATTCTACTGAAGTATACAAAACCCATTCTACTGAAGTATATAAAACCCATTTATTAAACCCATTCTACTGAAGTATATAAAACCCATTTATTAAACCCATTCTACTGAAGTATATTAAACCCATTCTACTGCAGTATATTAAACCCATTTATAAAACCCATTCTACTGAAGTATATAAAACCCATTCTACTGAAGTATATAAAACCCATTCTACTGAAGTATATAAAACCCATTCTACTGAAGTATATTAAACCCATTCTACTGAAGTATATAAAACCCATTCTACTGCAGTATATAAAACCCATTCTACTGAAGTATATAAAACCCATTCTACTGAAGTATATAAAACCCATTCTACTGAAGTATATAAAACCCATTCTACTGCAGTATATAAAACCCATTCTACTGAAGTATATAAAACCCATTCTACTGCAGTATATTAAACCCATTCTACTGAAGTATATTAAACCCATTCTACTGAAGTATATTAAACCCATTCTACTGGAGTATATAAAACCCATTCTACTGAAGTATACAAAACCCATTCTACTGAAGTATATAAAACCCATTTATTAAACCCATTCTACTGAAGTATATAAAACCCATTTATTAAACCCATTCTACTGAAGTATATTAAACCCATTCTACTGCAGTATATTAAACCCATTTATTAAACCCATTCTACTGAAGTATATTAAACCCATTCTACTGAAGTATATAAAACCCATTCTACTGAAGTATATAAAGCCCATTCTACTGAAGTATATAAAACCCATTCTACTGAAGTATATTAAACCCATTCTACTGAAGTATATTAAACCCATTCTACTGAAGTATATAAAACCCATTCTACTGAAGTATATAAAACCCATTCTACTGAAGTATACAAAACCCATTCTACTGAAGTATATAAAACCCATTTATTAAACCCATTCTACTGAAGTATATAAAACCCATTTATTAAACCCATTCTACTGAAGTATATTAAACCCATTCTACTGCAGTATATTAAACCCATTTATAAAACCCATTCTACTGAAGTATATAAAACCCATTCTACTGAAGTATATAAAACCCATTCTACTGAAGTATATAAAACCCATTCTACTGAAGTATATTAAACCCATTCTACTGAAGTATATAAAACCCATTCTACTGCAGTATATAAAACCCATTCTACTGAAGTATATAAAACCCATTCTACTGAAGTATATAAAACCCATTCTACTGAAGTATATAAAACCCATTCTACTGCAGTATATAAAACCCATTCTACTGAAGTATATAAAACCCATTCTACTGCAGTATATTAAACCCATTCTACTGCAGTATATTAAACCCATTCTACTGAAGTATATAAAACCCATTCTACTGCAGTATATTAAACCCATTCTACTGCAGTATATTAAACCCATTCTACTGAAGTATATTAAACCCATTCTACTGCAGTATATTAAACCCATTCTACTGAAGTATATAAAACCCATTTATTAAACCCATTCTACTGAAGTATATTAAACCCATTCTACTGAAGTATATAAAACCCATTCTACTGAAGTATATAAAGCCCATTCTACTGAAGTATATAAAACCCATTCTACTGAAGTATATTAAACCCATTCTACTGAAGTATATTAAACCCATTCTACTGAAGTATATAAAACCCATTCTACTGAAGTATATAAAACCCATTCTACTGAAGTATACAAAACCCATTCTACTGAAGTATATAAAACCCATTTATTAAACCCATTCTACTGAAGTATATAAAACCCATTTATTAAACCCATTCTACTGAAGTATATTAAACCCATTCTACTGCAGTATATAAAACCCATTTATTAAACCCATTCTACTGAAGTATATTAAACCCATTCTACTGAAGTATATAAAACCCATTCTACTGAAGTATATAAAGCCCATTCTACTGAAGTATATAAAACCCATTCTACTGAAGTATATTAAACCCATTCTACTGAAGTATATTAAACCCATTCTACTGAAGTATATAAAACCCATTCTACTGAAGTATATAAAACCCATTCTACTGAAGTATACAAAACCCATTCTACTGAAGTATATAAAACCCATTTATTAAACCCATTCTACTGAAGTATATAAAACCCATTTATTAAACCCATTCTACTGAAGTATATTAAACCCATTCTACTGCAGTATATTAAACCCATTTATAAAACCCATTCTACTGAAGTATATAAAACCCATTCTACTGAAGTATATAAAACCCATTCTACTGCAGTATATTAAACCCATTCTACTGAAGTATATAAAACCCATTCTACTGCAGTATATAAAACCCATTCTACTGAAGTATATAAAACCCATTCTACTGAAGTATATTAAACCCATTCTACTGCAGTACATTAAACCCATTCTACTGCAGTATATCAAACCCATTCTATTGCAGTACATTAAGCCCATTCTATTGCAGTACATTAAGCCCATTCTATTGCAGTACCTAAAGTCCATTCTACTGCATTCTATTCCAGTACATTAAGCCCATTCTATTGCAGTACATTAAGCCCATTCTATTGCAGTACATTAAGCCCATTCTATTGCAATACATTAAGCCCATTCTAAAGGGGAGCTACAAATAAGCAGTAGAGTGCTACAGTACTTGTAGACTGCGTTCCAAATGGCACTCGATTCCCTACATAGTGCACTACTTTTGGCCAGAGCCCTATAGGCCATGTTCAAAAGTAATGCAGTGTGCAGAGAAAAGGGTGCCATTTGGATTTTACCCGTGGCAGTGTCTTCCCACAAACACAGTCGTAGACACAACAGCTGTAGGAAGACAGTACAGTGCTATAGGCCAAGGGCAAGGCCCCGTATATCTGCCTGCCTAGTCCAATTAGGCCTGGCTATGCTCCAGCCATCATTGCCTCTGTCAGCGGACACCATGGGCTGGTAATTAACATGAGTTGTGGGAGGCCCAAAATGGACGCCAGTCACAGCAGTTTCCAGTTTCAAGGCACAACAAAAAAGAACCCGTCTCCTCAAAGGAGCGTTGCAGAATGAGTCGGCACACGCGTCTAATGAGGGAATAACAGAATGTGTCAGCGCTGCCGATAAAGTGTTCATGCTTTTTCTATTTCACATTGGAATGCTGTAACCACGCCAACACTGGGACAAATGTGGTGAATGTGTGTGGGCTTTTAAAATGGCTTGTTCCTTTGTGTTGAACTATAGTGTTTATTCACTAAACAGTCAACCAGCGCTTAACATTTAGAGAACGAATATACTCCACACAAGTTGAATATTAAGTTATTGTTTGGTGCATCACCCCAACATACAACGCAGAGTGAATGCTTTCATTGTGTTATAAAGTACATACATAACGAGTACAGAGTCCATCAAACTCTGTCAGCAGCCTTCAAAGCTGACCTGATTTTGGAAGAGCTGGTGAGCGGCACCTCTAAACTGTGTTCACGCATCACTGCTTCTGTCAAGAGGACTGATACAGCTTACACACACACACACACACACACACACACACACACACACACACACACACACACACACACACACACACACACACACACACACACACACACACACACACACACACACACACACACACACACACACACACGCCGAGGGTGTCTCAGGGGGAGCTGGGATAGGCAAAAAAACACATTTCCATTTCCCCCATGCATATCAATACACACACTGGTACATGTGTGAAACAGGACAAATATAATCACCCATCCAATTACTTATTATATACACACACTCACACACAGCTATGTCTTACTATACCCCTAACCCTAAACCTAACCCTAACCTGAACCCTAAACCTTACCGTAGCACCTAAACCTAACTCTAATGTTAACCCTAACCCTAAACCTAACCCCTGAGCCTAAAATAGCCTTTTTACAAGTGAGGACAAAAAAATAAAATTCCTCACTTCTCTAATTTTTGTTGATTTACTATTCTTGTCAGGAAATCTGGTACTCACAGGTACAGTAAAACGTGTACACACACACACACACAATTTTGGACTATTTCACCCTGACCACATAGACGTGAGTCCGGTTCAGAATCAGTCCTTTCAGGGAGGCTGTTAAGATCTGAGGTGGGACCAAGCCCAGGCAGCATCCGTTAACCCCGAGCCACGGTGGTGGCCAATCAATGCCTCCCTATGCCGTCTACGGTTTCAGACTTAAAAGGGAACACAAAAGAGCTGGACAGCCTTGTATAATGGACTCAATAGGACATTGAATGGCTTTTAGAGCCCTTTAATTTGACTGTTGTGTGTCTCACTGTCAGCTGAAAGGATAGAGAGAGAGAGAGAGAGAAAGAGAGAGAGAGAGAGAGAGAGAGCGAGAGAGAGAGAGAGAGAAAGAGAGAGAGAGAGAGAGAGCAGAGAGCAGAGAGCAGAGAGAGAGAGAGCAGAGATAGAGAGAGAGAGAGCGAGAGAGAGCAGAAAGAGCAGAGAGAGCAGAGAGAGAGAGAGAGAGCAGAAAGAGCGAGAGAGAGCAGAGAGAGAGAGAGTTGGGGGGGAGAAGAAAGAGCGAGAGAGAGAGCAGAAAGAGCGAGAGAGAGAAAGAGAGAGAGAGAAGTGAGGAGGAATGCTCATATCATGTCTGTGTGGGTGGGGTGTGGCAAGTTGGTCTGAGACAGTCTCAAAACTGCAATAAATCTTCAAAACCTTCCCCTACCTCCATCCCTCTCTCTATTCGTCTCCTCGCTTCACCCTATCCTCGCCGACAAAGATCCAATCACAGTCCAATTATAAAGGGACACAAACAGGGTTGGCCCTGGGGGGATCAGGGCTGGACACAGTGTGCATCCCAACTGGCCCGCTATTCCCTATAGTGGGTCATGGGCCCTGGTTAAAAGTAGTGCACTACATAGGGAACTAAATAGGGAACTAAATAAATCTCAGTGATTTATCCGTGGGGAGTGATTCATAGAGCGGTAATGGAGTGGAGCATTCACCTAAAGCAGAGTGCTGCTCTGTTATTACACCATCACCCACTATTATCACTCACTACCATCACTCATTATTATCACTCACTACCATCACTCACTATTATCACTCACTATTATCACTCACTACCATCACTCACTACCATCACTCACTACCATCACTCACTACCATCACTCACTACCATCACTCACTACCATCACTCACTACCATCACTCACTACCATCACTCACTACCATCACTCACTATTATCACTCACTATTATCACTCACTATTATCACTCACTATTATCACTCACTACCATCACTCACTACCATCACTCACTACCATCACTCACTACCATCACTCACTACCATCACTCACTACCATCACTCCCCACCATCACTCCCCACCATCACTCACCACCATCACTCACCACCATCCCTCACCACCACTTCCCACCATCACTTCCCACCATCACTCCCCACCATCACTCCCCACCACCACCATCACTCACCACCACCAATCACCATTACTCACCACCACCACCATCACTCACCATCACAACCTCCATCACTCACCACCACTCACCACCACCACTCACCACCACCCACCACCACCACTCACCACCACTCACCACCACCACCACCACTCACCACCACCACCACCACCACCACCACTCACCACCACCACCACTCACCACCACCACCACTCACCACCATCCCCATCACTCACCACCACCACTCCCCATAGGCACAACCAACAGGTAATATGTACCATTCATGTTATATTCACAGGCGGTCAGATTACATTTTGGGAGCGAAAGGTAATAATATTGACGCCGTTATTAAACCAGATTGTAAAAAAGGAAATAGGTGTTAAGAGATTATGAGGAAATGTTTCGGTCTTAGATTCCTCCCGCACCGTGTTCACTGGAAATCTAGAGATCAATAACATTATTTGCATCTAAATGATATAAATGTTTGAGTAACAAAAGCCGTGAACCTCATTCTAGACTGTTTATGACAGGGGGAATATAGCTGCAAGCAGCACTTGACAACGTGCTACCAGGGGAGGTGATCTCAGCCTCAGTCAGATGCATCGCTATTCAAGTCCCTGTTGAGCACCACAATCACGCTACGATGCAGCGACAGCACTGCAAGCCACAGGTTGACCCACACACACGAGCATTTACACACACACACACACACACACACACACACACACACACACACACACACACACACACACACACACACACACACACACCCTCAACACCACCACAGGCCACAGGTTCAGCAGCTGCCTAGTATCACTCTCCCTCTCTTCAATAATGCATGTTCTCTTTAGCTCGAGGCCCGCACCTCTCCTGGAGAGAGTGAATACCACTCCCTGCTGCACACATCCTAATGAGTCCAGCTAACACCGTGTCTCACAAAACACACCAGGGGCTCGGCAAGACTTGCTTGCATGCACCAAACTCTGAATACGCCTTTGTGCAGAGATTGTCAACTCAAATCATTCAAACCCATTTCTATTGTCACCCACAATCCTCTGTGTGTTAGACAGCATGTGTCAACTCTCTGCAGCTTGCTGCAGCCACACGGCTGAGAGGAAGGAAACACTGCATCCAGAGCGTTAGGACTTCTCCCAGCTAAAACCTGCTGCGTTCTGTCTAACAGGCAGTACAGCACTGAGCTGCTTGTTAAACCACATCCAATACACCTGCTGCGTTCTGTCTAACAGGCAGTACAGCACTGAGCTGCTTGTTAAACCACATCCAATACACCTGCTGCGTTCTGTCTAACAGGCAGTACAGCACTGAGCTGCTTGTTAAACCACATCCAATACACCTGCTGAGTTCTGTCTAACAGGCAGTACAGCACTGAGCTGCTTGTTAAACCACATCCAATACACCTGCTGAGTTCAGTCTAACAGGCAGTACAGCACTGAGCTGCTTGTTAAACCACATCCAATACACCTGGTGAGTTCTGTCTAACAGGCAGTACAGCACTGAGCTGCTTGTTAAACCACATCCAATACACCTGCTGCGTTCTGTCTAACAGGCAGTACAGCACTGAGCTGCTTGTTAAACCACATCCAATACACCTGGTGAGTTCTGTCTAACAGGCAGTACAGCACTGAGCTGCTTGTTAAACCACATCCAATACACCTGGTGAGTTCTGTCTAACAGGCAGTACAGCACTGAGCTGCTTGTTAAACCACATCCAATACACCTGCTGCGTTCTGTCTAACAGGCAGTACAGCACTGAGCTGCTTGTTAAACCACATCCAATACACCTGCTGCGTTCTGTCTAACAGGCAGTACAGCACTGAGCTGCTTGTTAAACCACATCCAATACACCTGCTGCGTTCTGTCTAACAGGCAGTACAGCACTGAGCTGCTTGTTAAACCACATCCAATACACCTGCTGCGTTCTGTCTAACAGGCAGTACAGCACTGAGCTGCTTGTTAAACCACATCCAATACACCTGCTGCGTTCTGTCTAACAGGCAGTACAGCACTGAGCTGCTTGTTAAACCACATCCAATACACCTGCTGCGTTCTGTCTAACAGGCAGTACAGCACTGAGCTGCTTGTTAAACCACATCCAATACACCTGCTGAGTTCTGTCTAACAGGCAGTACAGCACTGAGCTGCTTGTTAAACCACATCCAATACACCTGCTGCGTTCTGTCTAACAGGCAGTACAGCACTGAGCTGCTTGTTAAACCACATCCAATACACCTGCTGCGTTCTGTCTAACAGGCAGTACAGCACTGAGCTGCTTGTTAAACCACATCCAATACACCTGCTGCGTTCTGTCTAACAGGCAGTACAGCACTGAGCTGCTTGTTAAACCACATCCAATACACCTGCTGCGTTCTGTCTAACAGGCAGTACAGCACTGAGCTGCTTGTTAAACCACATCCAATACACCTGGTGAGTTCTGTCTAACAGGCAGTACAGCACTGAGCTGCTTGTTAAACCACATCCAATACACCTGGTGAGTTCTGTCTAACAGGCAGTACAGCACTGAGCTGCTTGTTAAACCACATCCAATACACCTGGTGAGTTCTGTCTAACAGGCAGTACAGCACTGAGCTGCTTGTTAAACCACATCCAATACACCTGCTGCGTTCTGTCTAACAGGCAGTACAGCACTGAGCTGCTTGTTAAACCACATCCAATACACCTGGTGAGTTCTGTCTAACAGGCAGTACAGCACTGAGCTGCTTGTTAAACCACATCCAATACACCTGCTGCGTTCTGTCTAACAGGCAGTACAGCACTGAGCTGCTTGTTAAACCACATCCAATACACCTGGTGAGTTCTGTCTAACAGGCAGTACAGCACTGAGCTGCTTGTTAAACCACATCCAATACACCTGGTGAGTTCTGTCTAACAGGCAGTAAAGCACTGAGCTGCTTGTTAAACCACATCCAATACACCTGGTGAGTTCTGTCTAACAGGCAGTACAGCACTGAGCTGCTTGTTAAACCACATCCAATACACCTGGTGAGTTCTGTCTAACAGGCAGTACAGCACTGAGCTGCTTGTTAACCACATCCAATACACCTGCTGAGTTCTGTCTAACAGGCAGTACAGCACTGAGCTGCTTGTTAAACCACATCCAATACACCTGCTGCGTTCTGTCTAACAGGCAGTACAGCACTGAGCTGCTTGTTAAACCACATCCAATACACCTGCTGCGTTCTGTCTAACAGGCAGTACAGCACTGAGCTGCTTGTTAAACCACATCCAATACACCTGCTGAGTTCTGTCTAACAGGCAGTAAAGCACTGAGCTGCTTGTTAAACCACATCCAATACACCTGGTGAGTTCTGTCTAACAGGCAGTACAGCACTGAGCTGCTTGTTAAACCACATCCAATACACCTGCTGCGTTCTGTCTAACAGGCAGTACAGCACTGAGCTGCTTGTTAAACCACATCCAATACACCTGCTGCGTTCTGTCTAACAGGCAGTACAGCACTGAGCTGCTTGTTTAAACCACATCCAATACACCTGCTGCGTTCTGTCTAACAGGCAGTACAGCACTGAGCTGCTTGTTAAACCACATCCAATACACCTGCTGCGTTCTGTCTAACAGGCAGTACAGCACTGAGCTGCTTGTTAAACCACATCCAATACACCTGCTGCGTTCTGTCTAACAGGCAGTACAGCACTGAGCTGCTTGTTAAACCACATCCAATACACCTGCTGCGTTCTGTCTAACAGGCAGTACAGCACTGAGCTGCTTGTTAAACCACATCCAATACACCTGCTGCGTTCTGTCTAACAGGCAGTACAGCACTGAGCTGCTTGTTAAACCACATCCAATACACCTGCTGCGTTCTGTCTAACAGGCAGTACAGCACTGAGCTGCTTGTTAAACCACATCCAATACACCTGCTGCGTTCTGTCTAACAGGCAGTACAGCACTGAGCTGCTTGTTAAACCACATCCAATACACCTGCTGCGTTCTGTCTAACAGGCAGTACAGCACTGAGCTGCTTGTTAAACCACATCCAATACACATGCTGCGTTCTGTCTAACAGGCAGTACAGCACTGAGCTGCGTGTTAAACCACATCCAATACACCTGCTGCGTTCTGTCTAACAGGCAGTACAGCACCTGAGCTGCTTGTTAACCACATCCAATACACCCTGCTGCGTTCTGTCCTAACAGGCAGTACAGCCACTGAGGCTGCTTGTTAAAACCACATCCAAGACACCTGGCTGAGTTCTGTCTAAGCAGGCAGTACAGCACGGAGCTGCCTTGTTTACAAAACCACATCCAATACCACCCTGCTGTCTGAGTTCTGTCCTAACAGGCAGTACAGCACTTGAGCTGCTTGTTAAACCACATCCAATAACACCTGGCTGAAGTTCTGTCTAACAGGCAGTACAGCACTGAGCCTGCGTGTTAAACCATCATCCAATACACCTTGCCGAGTTCTGTCTAACAGGCAGTACGAGCACTGAGCCTGCTGGTTAAACCACATCCAAATACACCTGGTGGAGTGTCTGTCCTAGACAGGCAGTACAGCACTGAGCTGCTTGTTAAACCACATCCAATACACCTGTTGAGTTCTTGTCCTAACAGGCAGTACAGTCACTTGAGCTGCTTGTTAGAACCACATCCAATAACACCTGCGTGAGTTCTGTCTAACAGGCAGTACAGCACTGAGCTGCTTGTTAAACCAATCCAATACACCTGGTGAGTTTCTGTCTAACAGGCAGTACAGCACTGCAGTACCTGGTTCTGAGCTGGTATTCCCCCCCCCCCCCCCTCACGCCCCACCCTCCCCAGCGCAGCAAGAGAGCGAAGGAGGAAACACGTGTCAGCAAAATGTTAATGTTGTTTCTCATTACCACACCCGAAGGAAATGGCATGTGAAATAAACCATCGCTTCACATTGTGGCCGCATTACGTTTCTCACGCCGGGTTGTCAAGTGCAGTAAAGGACTTCAAATGTGTGATGATACAGTTGTAGGTAATGTCTAAAGCTCACGTCCCGGTAGGCTACATTTCTCCCTCTTTCATCAAGCATGAGGGTGTGTACCTTCTACATATGAGAGAGGGAGAGGGTAGAGAAGGGGAAGAGAGATGGAAGAAAGAGAGCGAGGAGGGAGAAGGGGCTCATACATGAGAAGGAGAGGGAGGAGAGAGGGAGGAGAGAGGGAGGAGAGAGGGAGGAGAGAGGGAGAGGGAGGAGAGAGGGAGGAGAGAGAGAGAGAGGGAGGAAAGAGAGAAGGAGGAGAGAGGAGAGAGAGGTGAGCGGGAGGCGGCGAGAGACGGAGGAGAGAAGAGACGGGAGAGAGGGAGGAGAGAGGGAGAGAGGGAGGAGAGAGGGAGAGAGGGAGGAGAAGAGAGAGAGGAAGGAGAGAGAGAGAGAGAGGAAGGAGAGAGAGAGGGAGGGAGGAGAGGGTGAAGGGTTCAGTGCTGTGGTTTTGAATTATAGAGC
>NC_052312.1:47683686-47872523 GCF_016432855.1 Salvelinus namaycush | reverse complement strand
CCTGAGCTGCTTGTTAACACAAATCCAGTACACCTGCTGCGTTCTGGTCTAACCGCATACAGCACTGACTGCTGTTAACCCACATCCAATACACCCTGCTGCGTTCTGTCTAACAGGCAGTACAGGCACTGAGCTCTTGTTAAACCACATCCAATACACCTGCTGCGTTCTGTCTAACAGTCATTACAGCACTGAGCTGCTTGTTTTAAACGCACATCCAATACACCTGCTGCGTTCTGGTCTAACAGTCAGTACACGGCACCTGGCTGCCTTGATTAAACCACATTCCAAATACACCTGCTGCGTTCTGTCTACAGGCAGTACCGCACTGAGTGCTTGTTAAACCACATGCCAATACACCTCTGCTGCTACACAGTGTCTGACTGCTTAACCAATCAAACATGGCTCTAAGAGTATACAGCACTGATCTGCTTGTAAACCACATCCAATACACCTGCCTGCGTTTCTTGTCCTAACAGGCAGTACAGCACTGAGCTGCTTGTTAAACCACAATCCAGATCACCTGCTGCGTTCTGTCTACCAGGCATACAGCACTGACTGCTTGTTAAGCCACATCCATACACCTGCTGCGTTCTGTCTAACAGCGAGTACAGCACTGAGCTGCTTGTTAACACACATCCAATACACCTTGGTTTCTGTCCTACAGGTCAGTACAGCAACTGCTGCTTTTAAACCACATCCAATACACCTGCTGCGTTCTGTCTAACAGCAGTTAACAGCCCTGAGCCTGCTTGTTAAACCACATCCAAATACACCTGGCTAGTTCCCGGTACTAGGCAGTAACAGCACGATCTGCTTTTTAAACCACCTCCACATACACCTGGTGATTCTGTCTAACAGGCAGGCAGCACTGAGCTGCCTTGTTAAACCCATCCAATACACCTGCTGCGTTCTGTCTACAGGCAGTACAGCACTGAGCTGCTTGTTAAACCACATCCCAATACCCCTGCCTGAGCGTTCTTGTCTAACAGGCAGTTACAGCACTGAGAGCTGCTTGTTAAACCACATCCATATCACCTGGATGAGTTCTGTCTACAGGCAGTACAGCACTGAGCTGCTTGTTAAACCACATCAATACACCTGCTGCGTTCTGGTCTCGAACAGGCAGTAACAGCCTGAGCTGCTTGTTAACCAGCGATCCATACACCTGGTGAGTTCTGTCTAACAGGCAGTAATGCAGCTGACTTTTGTTAAACCACATCCAATACCCTGGTGATTCTGTCTAACAGCAAGTACATCACTGAAGCTGCTTGTTAACACCACATCCAATCACCTGGTGAGTTCTGTCCTAACAGCGCATACAGCACTGAGCTGCTTGTTAAACCAACAATCCATACACCTGTGAGTTCTGTCTACAGGCAGAAACAGCACTGAGCTGCTTGTTAAAAACCACATCCTAGACACTGTGAGTTTCTGTCTAACAGGCAGTACAGCCTGAGCTGCTTTGTTATACCACATCAATACACTCGTTCGCTGAGGCAAAACCCTGAGCTGCCTACTGTACTAATACTGCAGCTGGCAGCTGGGCACTTTTACTGCCAGCTTTTGTGTGGAAATGGGCTTTAGGAGGGTAGTGTAACTATCTGGTAGATCACACAGACAGGGATAGTATGGATGATCACTGACACTGTTGGGACAGGCAAGAGAGGGGGAGCGCGTACGCTGCAGCTGGCAGCAGCACTAGTACCTCCTTCAAGAATGGGAATTTTGGGGCTGGGCTTTTTCAGTGCATAACGAGCTATTTACTGACTACAATACTACCACCATGAGTATTTATGTTATACTATTACTACTACGTGATACCACATGAGTTATTTATTTTAATACTATTACTAATACAAAAAAAATTTAAAAATACCACAATGAGTATTTATGTTACTGCTATTACTGCTACAGTGATACCACATGCGTATTTTATGTTATACTATTACTAATGACATAATACCACATTAGTATTTATGTTACTGCTATTACGGCTAATGATCCACAATGAGTAATTTATGTTTAATACTTATTAACTAACTACAATAATACCACCATGAGTAATTTATGGTATTGTTTATTAATACTACAATATACCACGATAATATTTATGTTACTGCTATTTATACTACTTCAGTGATACCATCACAATGCGTATTTATGTAATACTATTTGACTAATACAATAATAGCCACAATTAAGTATTTATTGTTACTGCTATTGACTACTACAGTGATACCACAATGAGTTTTATGTTAATACCATTACTACTACTATAATACCACCATGAGTATTTATGTTATTGCTATTAATACTACAATAATACCACATTGAGTAATTTAGTTTACTGCGATTACTACCAGTGTTTTCTAACTATTACTAAAATGATTATTTCTGTTAGCACTAACTAATAATAAACCACTACAACACAGCAACTATGACTACCGTTTACCTGAACACTCTACCGCAAACTTCAGTCTACTACACCACAGTAACTATGACGACCTTTACCTGACACTACTACGCCAAGCTTCAGTCCACTACCCACAGTAACTATGCCTACCTTTACCTGAACACTCGACCCACGGCTTTCAGTCCTACTACCACAAAGTAACTATGACTACCTTTAACCTGAACACTACTACTACACACGCCTTCGTTCTCCTACCAAAAAAAACACAGTACTATGACTACCTTTACCTGACACTAACTACCCAAAGCTTCAGTCTACTACCCACACAGAGTAAACTTACTAACCTTTAAAACCTGACACTACTACCCAAGCCCTTCGAGTCCCACTAACTCACACAAAGTAACTATGACTAACCTTTACACCTACACTACTACGCAAGCTTCAGTCTATAACCACCCAAGCAGTAACTATGACTACCTTTACCTGACAGCTACTACCCAAGCTTCATCCCTACCCACATAGTAACATGACTACCTTTTTACTGAACACTACTACCAAGCTTCAGTCTACTACACACCCAGTACCTATGACTACCTTTACCTGCACTACTACCCAAGCTTTCAGTCTACTAACCTACACCTGAGTAAACTATGACTACCTTTACCTGACAACTAACTACCCAGCGTCAGTCTACTAACCACACAGTACTATGACTTACCTTTTACCACTGCACTACTACCCAAGTCTCAGTCCTACTACCCACACTCCAGTAACTATGACTACCTTTTAACCTGACACTACTACCCAAGCCTTTCAGTCTACTACCACACATTACTATGACTACCTTTACCTGACACTACTACCACCATTCAGTCTACTACCACACAGCAACGATGACTAACCTTTACCGACACTACTACCCAACTTTCAGTCTACTACACACAGATAACTATGAACTACCTTTACCTGACACTACTACCCAAGCTCTCAGTCCCTACTACCACACAATAACTATGACACCTTTACCTCGAACGATCTACCCAAGCTTTCAGTCCTACTACCACACAGTAACTATGATACTACCATTTACCTGACACTAAACCTACCCACGCTTATTCTACCTACCACACAGCAACTAGACTAACCTTTACCTTGACGACTAACTACCCAAGCTTCAGTCTACTACACACACAGTAACTATACTACGCTTTACCTGACCTACTACCCAAGCTTCAGTCCTACTACCACACAGTAACTATGACTACCTTTTGACCTACTCAAGGCCACACTACTAGCTCCTAACTGACCGAACACAGCTTCAGTCCTACCAGTAACTATCCACGCTACACACCCAAGCTACTCACTCAAGGAACTATGACCTTTACCTGACACTATACCCTACCCTAACATATGCTCTACGCATCTACTAGCTTACACACACCTAGTAACTATGACTACGTTTACCTGACACTACTACCCAAGCTTCAGTCCACTACCCACACAGTAAACTAGACTAATACCTTTACCTGACACTACTACCCAAGCTTCAGTCTACTACCAACACGTAACTATGACTACCTTTCCTGACACTACTACCCAAGCTCAAGTCTACTACCCACACGTAACTATGACTTACCGTTTACCTGACACTACTGACCCAGCTTCATCCACTACCAACGGATAACTATTACTACCTTTAACCTGACACTACTAACCCAAGCTTGCAGGTCTACTAACCCACAGTAACTATGGACTCCTTTACCTGACACTACTACCCAAGCTTCAGTCATCTACCACCGAGTAACTATACGTACCTTTACCTGACCCCACTCTACACCAAGCTTCAAGTCTACTACACACTTCAGTAAACGTATGACTACCTTTAACGAGGCACTATACCCCAGCTTCATTTCTACTACGCACTACCAGTAACTATGACTACCTTTACCTGACACTACTACCCAACCTCAGTCTACTACCAGGACGTAACTATGACTACTTACTACTACTACCTAGCTCAGTCACTACACAGAACTAGACTACATTCCAACACTCGCTTCAGGTCTACTACACACAGTAACTATGACACCTTTCTGACACACTACTACCCAAGCTTCAGTCCCACTACCAACAGTAACTGATGACTACCGTTCACTAGACCTACTACCCACCTTCAGTCCACTACCCACACGAGTACTATGACACCTTTTACCTGACACTACTCCCAAGCCTCAGTCCCACTACACACAGTAACATGACTGACATCTTTACCTGACACTACTAACCGCTCGTCCTACTACCTACACACAGTAACTATGACTAACTTTACCTGACACTACTACCCAAGCTTCAGTCTACTACCACCAAGTAACTTAGACTCAACCTTTACCTGACACTACTTACCAGGCTTCAGTCCACTACCACACAGTAAATATGACTACCTTTACCTGACCTAAACTACACACGCTTCTTCTACACCCCAGTAACATGACTAACTTTAACACTGCACTACTACCCAAGCTTCAGTCTCTACCACACAGTAACATATGACTACCTTTACCTGACACTACTACCCAGAAGCTTCAGTCTACTACCCACACAGTTAACTAGACTACCTTTACCTGACACTACTACCCAATCCCAGTCCTACTACGCACAACAGTAACTAGACTACCTTTACCTGACACTCATACCCAAGCTTCAGTCTACCTAACCACACAGTAACTATGACTACCTTTTACCTGACACTACTACCCGAAAACCATTCTAGTCTACTCCACCGTAACTATGACTACCTTTACCTGACACACTAACCCACGCTTCATCTACTACCACACAGCAACTATGACTAACCTTTACGCTGACCTACTACCCAAGCTTCATCTACTACCACACAGTAACTTGACTACCTTTACCTGAACACTACTACCCAGACTTCAGTCCACTACCCCAGTAGTACTATTGACTCCTTACCTACCTATCTATCCCCAAGCTCACGTCCACTACCACACAGTAACTATTACTACCTTTACCTGACACTACTAACCCAAGCTTCAGTCTACTACCACACAGTAACTATGATACCTTTATCCTGACCACGACTATACCCACTGGCTTCAGTCCACTACCACACAAAAGTAACTATGACTACCTTTACCTGACCACTACTACCCAATCTTCACCACTACCACACAGTAACTATGACTACCTTACTGACACTACTACCCAAGCTTCAGTCCTACACCACACAAGTCACTATGACTACCTTTTACCTGACACTACTACCCAAGCTTTTAAAAAACATTCCACGTACCCACGTAGACTATGACTACCTTTACCTGACACTAACACCCAAGCTTCAGTCCACTACCACACTAGTAAACTATGACTACCTTTACCTGACCTAGTCAGCAGCACTAACCAGAAAGCACTCCACATCCACTGTACAATACAACCGTACGGATGGAGACCTGTGTACGCCCCTGGCTATGGTTGTGTTGTGACACCTACAAATTGTAGTTGTGTGTGTGACTCTTACAGCGTGTGTTGTGGCTTTAGAGTGTGGTGACTAAGGTGGTGGTGTGTGTGGTGTTATGTTTGTGTGAGTGGGTGTGTTGTTACGTTTAGCGGGTGGGTGTGTGTATAGATCTTAATGGCAGAGTTTAATTCCTGAAACAAAGGTCAATGCCATCATGTTGCTCCTGTTATTAAGAGCAGGGAGATTTAATTGGAACATTAGTGGGGAAGATAATGGTACGACGTAACCCCTCTGCCACTGTGGGCCCCACCGCACATCGATGCCGGAGTACCGCTGTCAAAATCTGCTAACTTAATCAAAACAGGCGCAGGAAAGCAAGACAATTACTACATGCAGAGTTAACCTCAACCATATCATTATCATACGATTTAGAGAAAAATAATGACGGTTAACATTATGCAGTCAACCAACTCATAACTCTGCCCCCGAAATTCAGCAGCTCCAAGTTTTCAGTTGTGATGCGTTACGGCATCGCCACGGGGGTAACTGTTGTCACGTCACCACTTAGAGTTTGATTGGACAGTCCTCTGGTCACACGAGCATATTTCCACACAACTTAGCCTGGTCCCAGATCAGTATGTTACCTGACTAGAGGGCATGACAATGCTAGTCAGTGGAGCCTTTATCTAGGTCAGGAGAGATGGATCTCTGGTGACTAGCAGACAGGAGCCTTTATCCAGGTCAGGAGAGATGGGTCTCTGGTGACTGGCAGACAGGAGCCTTTATCCAGGTCAGGAGAGATGGATCTCTGGTGACTGGCAGACAGGAGCCTTTATCCAGGTCAGGAGAGATGGATCTCTGGTGACTAGCAGACAGGAGCCTTTATCCAGGTCAGGAGAGATGGGTCTCTGGTGACTAGCAGACAGGAGCCTTTATCCAGGTCAGGAGAGATGGGTCTCTGGTGACTGACAGACAGGAGCCTTTATCCAGGTCAGGAGAGATGGGTCTCTGGTGACTGGCAGATATGAGCCTTTATCCAGGTCAGGAGAGATGGATCTCTGGTGACTGGCAGATAGGGGCCTTTATCCAGGTCAGGAGAGATGGATCTCTGGTGACTGGCAGACAGGAGCCTTTATCCAGGTCAGGAGAGATGGATCTCTGGGGACTGGCAGACAGGAGCCTTTATCCAGGTCAGGAGAGAGCACTCTGCCGTACCTCACAAGACTATTTTTAACCATGATGTCATCATACCCGCGTACCCCCTCCCACTCCCTCAAAACATCATCTGTACTGCATAAATACTAGTCGGTACTGCATCAATATTCAGAGGGTGTTAGCCAGGCCTGTGTTGCCTGTGTTCTTTATTTTGTATTTGAAAGGTTTCAGAGTGCAGTGTGAGAAATTACAGCCATTCTAATGGTACTATGCATTATGGGATATTGTGCATCTGGCAGGGAGATATGGGGTTCTTCCCATATTGTACCCTACCCTATTCCCTATATAGAGCACTACTTTGGACCAGAGTACACTTTAAAGGGAATAGGGTTCCATTTGAGACAGACCCATGATGTGTGGGTTTGGAGGATCTAGTCCACTCTACAGACAGGTACGTAGATGGTGTCAAATTGTGTCAAGTGAGGGAAATGAGGTAGTGTTATTTTGACTCTCTCCCCCATGCTGTTTGAACACAAGCTTGAACAGTTCTGACGCCTGTGTGAAAGAGAGAGAGAGACTCTTAATATGAGTGATATAGTTTGTGTGTGCAGGGTAAGTAGGGGTAACTTCACCCATCTCCTAGACATGACCAAACGTCACGGAAATATTATAGAACAGCTCGCCTCCGATGCTGTCACCTAGAGTTTAAAGGCTCTCCTCTATCAATGTATCCCCAGTCCCCCTTTGAAGGCTTGGTAGAGAGTTGTTGGGGCCGTTTTTCTTGGTGACAGGGATTTGACGATGTGTGTGGCTAAGACCGTATCTTTTCTTAAACCGTCACTGATAGGTGGGGAGTTATTGCCCAAAACCAGTAGAGTTGTATGCTCACAATTGATTGATTTTGTCTGGATACTTCAGGGTACTAACTGGTTTACGTCATGCTTTTCAGACTGATCTGAAGAAGATAATAGACTCACAAACATCTCCTCTACCCCCACTCCTCTGAGCCCTGACCCACACATCTTGTTCAGTGGAGTTTCTCCATGTCTCTGAGTAGTTAGTGAGTCAGTCCAGTAATTATGCTCTGGCTGGCTGGCTGGCTGGCTGGCTGGCTGGCTGGCTGGCTGGCTGGCCATACGAGAGAAGGTGTCCGGGCAGTCTGCTCTCACTGTGGCAGACCTCACACCTCCAACCTCGGCTGGGCCTCATTAACTCACACCTATCGACACCTGCGTACCTTTCCCCCAGTCCGCCATGAGACCAGGGGTGTATAGCAACGGAAAACATTTAGCAACGAAAACAAGTGGTTCTTATTGGACAAGTCCTGGTCGTCCCGGCCTGTTTGCTTCTGGTTGGTTCCTAGTCAATACGAACCCTGGAAAATGTTGTGGAATTGTTAATATTATATATTTATTATGAATAGATCTTATTTTACTACACGTTAGAGAGGCATGTTCATTCTGCATACTACATTTCTATCTAAACAAGGTTGTGTCCAGCTGAATGCAGCCAGGGGTTGTTGCATCGGCCCCATACACACCACATGTGAAGTGGGGCGGACTCAGAAAAAGGAATTGTGGCCCCGAACAGAGCCAAATTAGATTGTGCATGGTGAACGTCAATTCAATTGATCATAATTTAGCCAGAATAGTCCACTCAGTCATCAGTGTTGTCCAAGGAAGTGCACAGGAAGGGTGTCTCGCGCCAGATAAATCAATCTGTTGTATTTGTCTTCCCTCCAAAGAAAATGTCATTAGAGCTGCTGGTTTCTTTGTGGACCCACTGTAGGTGTTTGCCTGTAAGGCTAGAAGCCAAAGCTTCTGTCTAAGGCATGTGATTTATGCTAAGTTCCCTGATTGGGTGACAGTTTGAACTGAGGGGATTGCAAACACCTGGGCCATGTTCAGTTGCCAAACGTTCTTGAATGTTGCAGATAGAAATACCATGAATAGAGCTGAGGTGATTCATTATTCAACATGTCAGAGAGCCATGTTTGTTCTACTTAGCTTACTTCTATCGGGAATGTTCCAAAACGTTGCATCCTGTAGCGTGTATTTCTTTTTTTTTTCTTCTTTTTTTTCTCCCCAATTTTGTGGTATCCAATTGTTAGTAGTTACTGTCTTGTCTCATCGCTACAACTCCTGTACAGGCTCGGGAGAGACGAAGGTCGAGAGCCATGCGTCCTCCGAAACACAACCCATTCAAGCCGCACTGCTTCTTAACACAGCGTGCATCCAACCTGGAAGCCAGCCACACCAATGTGTCGGAGGAAACACCGTACACCTAACGACTTGGTCAGCGTGCACTGCGCCCGGCCCGCCACAGGAGTCGCTAGTGCGCGATGAGGCAAGGATATCCCTACCAGCCAAACCCTCCCTAACCCAGACGACACTAGGCCAATTGTGCGTCGCCCCATGGACCTCCTGGTCGTGGCCGGCTGCGACAGAGCCTGGGCTCGAACCCAGAGTCTCTGGTGGCTCAGCTAGCACTGTGATGCAGTGCCTTAGACCACTGCGCCACCCGGGAGGCCCTGTAGCGTGTATTTAAACAGCAAAGCTACAGTGGCAAGAAAAAGTATGTGAACCATTTGGAATTACCTGGATTTCTGCATAAATTGGTCATCAAATTTTATCTGTACAACTCTTCTTCTTTCTGCCGTATCTGCTGGATAAGATGTTGAATAGGAAGCCTCGGAGCATGAAGACCTGGCACTACTCTGTTTATTGTCGTCTACCTCTCTCTTCTCTTTCTCGCTCTCGCTCATCTCTCTTTTCTTTATCTCCTTCCCTTTCTGAATCTGTTTCCTCTGAGTTTCTAGCCTTCTTCAGAGGCCTTGATGTGTGCCTTCTCTCCGTCTCGTGTGTGAGTCAGATTTAAAAGGGTCAGCAGGTCCTCTGTGTGTGTACAGACTATCCTCCCCAGACCTGCAGATAATGGCTCCCCCCATCAGAGCTGCTGTACGCTCCAGTATGGCCTTGCTCACCATAATTCAATTTCAGCCTTATCCTGCGCAGCCGACAAGTGAACCACCTTTGAATGTCATAGGTTCAAATCTTCAAACATTTCTTTAACTTTCTTTTTTTCCCTTCGGGGTTAAGGTGAATTTGATCTGGTGCTTTGTGTTGAAGGGAAACAGCTCCTCGGATGTGGAAATTGCCAAAGAATTACATTTAGGTGACCAATCATTGGCAAGGTAAACTAGAGGTCAACGCACACCGCAGAAAACAGAAACCAAAATATCATTCATAGGCAAAAAAGCATAGCGGTGGAAATTAAATGGGAAATGTGGATTTGTTTGTGTCCATATTTCATAAATATTCATAGACAGCTCATTCATCTGTTCATCCCTTTCTCAAATGCCCTGCTAGCTACATGCCAGTAGTGTTGATTTGAGTATTTCCATGGTCCTGGCATGTAATTTAAGATATGTGACCATGCATGACAATTTAATTAGCTTGCTTTTTTAAGTGAATTCACCCCTCATTGGAATTTAATTTGCACCAAAACTGCCCAGGGCTGCTAATTTGCGTTGCTGGCAGACAGACATATTTTAAGCATGGCTCTGTGTGATATTGAGATGCACGCCTCGCTCCGCTTATCCCAGCGCCACCCTCCAGGAGAGCCATATCTCATTCACTGGCATCTCTTATCACTACTTCATTTGTATTATCAGTAAGCTGAGCCCTCAGTATCCTAAAATGAATTATCAAATCAAACTTTATTTGTCAGATGTGCCGAATACAACAAGTGTAGACCTTACAGAGAAATGCTGACTTACAAGCCCTTAACCAACAGTGCAGTTCAAGAAAGAGTTAAGAAAATATTTACCAAATAAACTAAAGTAAAAAATATTGAAAGTAACACAATATAACAATAATGAGGATATATACAGGGGGTACCGGTACCGAGTCAATGTCCGGGGGTACAGGTTAGTCGTGGTAATTTGTACATGTAGGTAGGGGTGAAGTGACTATGCATAGATGATAAACAGCGAGTAGCAGCAGTGTACAAAACAAATGGGGGGGTGTCAATGTAATAGTCCGGTGGCCATTTGATTAATTGTTCAGCAGTCTTATGGCTTAGGGTAGAAGCTGTTAAGGAGCCTTTTGGTCCTAGACTTGGCGCTGCGGTACCACTTGCCGTGCGGTAGCAGAGAAAACAGTCTATGACTTGGGTGACTGGAGTCTTTGAATTATTTGTATTATTATTATTTTGAATGTAGGCTAAGACATTTAGCTAAGTCACTGTATGTTGTTCCATTTCCAACACAAAACGTTGCCATCCACCCTACATGTGAACTGGGACTAATACAGCCTTTGATAAGAGATCATAATAGCTGCTTCTTTTGTTTCATGTTGAGATATTTTAGTCCCGGTAAGGAGTCTCCCAGGGGGAGAAAGCAGCATGTTCTGCTCAACAGTGGAATATTGATCTCTGTAGGTGGGGTTCCATCCGCCTGCACTGCCTTGCTATGGGGGAGGGTCCGTCTCCTGTTCTGCCTTGCTATGGGGGAGGGGCCGTCTCCTGCACTGCCTTGCTACGGGGTAGGGGGCATCTCCTGTACTGCCTTGCTATGGAGGGAGGGGGCATCTCCTGTACTGCCTTGCTATGGAGGGAGGGGGTGTCTCCTGTACTGCCTTGCTATGGAGGGAGGGGGTGTCTCCTGTACTGCCTTGCTATGGAGGGAGGGGGCATCTCCTGTACTGCCTTGCTATGGTGGGAGGGGGCGTGTCCTGTACTGCCTTGCTATGGAGGGAGGGGGTGTCTCCTGTACTGCCTTTCTATGGAGGGAGGGGGTGTCTCCTGTACTGCCTTGCTATGGAGGGAGGGGGTGTCTCCTGTACTGCCTTGCTCTGGAGGGAGGGGGTGTCTCCTGTACTGCCTTGCTATGGAGGGAGGGGGTGTCTCCTGTACTGCCTTGCTATGGAGGGAGGGGGTGTCTCCTGTACTGCCTTGCTATGGAGGGAGGGGGCATCTCCTGTACTGCCTTGCTATGGAGGGAGGGGGCATCTCCTGTACTGCCTTGCTCTGGAGGGAGGGGGTGTCTCCTGTACTGCCTTGCTATGGAGGGAAGGGGTGTCTCCTGTACTGCCTTGCTCTGGAGGGAGGGGGCATCTCCTGTACTGCCTTGCTCTGGAGGGAGGGGGCATCTCCTGTACTGCCTTGCTATGGAGGGAGGGGGTGTCTCCTGTACTGCCTTGCTATGGAGGGAGGGGGCATCTCCTGTACTGCCTTGCTCTGGAGGGAGGGGGTGTCTCCTGTACTGCCTTGCTATGGAGGGAGGGGGTGTCTCCTGTACTGCCTTGCTCTGGAGGGAGGGGGCATCTCCTGTACTGCCTTGCTATGGAGGGAGGGGGTGTCTCCTGTACTGCCTTGCTATGGAGGGAGGGGGTGTCTCCTGTACTGCCTTGCTATGGAGGGAGGGGGTGTCTCCTGTACTGCCTTGCTATGGAGGGAGGGGGTGTCTCCTGTACTGCCTTGCTCTGGAGGGAGGGGGCATCTCCTGTACTGCCTTGCTATGGAGGGAGGGGGTGTCTCCTGTACTGCCTTGCTATGGTGGGAGGGGGCGTGTCCCGCACTACCTTGCTACGGGGTAGGGGGCATCTCCTGTACTGCCTTGCTATGGAGGGGAGGAGTTTGGCTGTAGGTGGGGATCCATTCTCCTGCACTGCCTTACCATGGGGGGATGGGGCGGATGTGGAAAACATCCAAATATGTCGTCCCTTATGACATCCAAACCGAGATTGCATCCCCAATGGCACCCTATTCCCTATGTAGTGCACTACTTTTGACCAGAGCCCTATGGATCCCTATAGGGAATAGGGTGCCATTTGGGTTGCAGCAGAGCCATGTCACATTCTCACCCACTAATTATTTACCCCTCCCTTCCCCCCCAACCAGGGCCACTCTGCCCCCTAAGATTGTCCTAGTTGACCTCTCTTCCTTCCCCTCCAACCAGGGCCTCTCTGCCCCCTAAGATTGCCCTAGGGGACTTCTCTTCCTTCCCCCCAACCAGGCCCACTCTGCCCCCTAAGATTGTCCTAGTTGACCTCTCTTCCTTCCCCTCCAACCAGGGCCTCTCTGCCCCCTAAGATTGTCCTAGTTGACCTCTCTTCCTTCCCCTCCAACCAGGGCCTCTCTGCCCCCTAAGATTGTCCTAGGGGACTTCTCTTCCTTCCCCTCCAACCAGGGCCTCTCTGTCTCCTAAGATTGCCCGAGAGACGGGTTTCCCAAATTCGGTGCACGTTTTCTGTTTTTGCCCAAGCACTACACAGCTGATTCAAATAATAAACTAATCATCAAGCTTTGATCTTTTGAATCAGCTGCTATCAGACTGTATAATAACTAGCTCTTAAATGGTTCTCCCCAAAATTTTATTTTTTTAAATCACATTTTAATATTTACATTTCCACCATGAAAAATGTCCTGTAACGTTTTCAATTGTTCAATATTCTATTTATGTCACATAGTATGTGTTATGTATTTGAATGAGTGTTTTTGCAATTATTAGTAATGTACAGTATATTCTGCATTTTCTTTATCTGTGAGCAAGAATAAGTAAACTCAAACTCAGTGTTGGGGCAAAAACTAAAACTGTCACCGAGTTTGGGAAACGCTGCCCTAGAGGACTACCCTCCCTTCCCCCCAACCAGGGCCTCTCTGCCCCCTAAGATTGTACTAAGGGACTTTCCTCCCATTCCTCCAGTCAAACCTCACTCTGCCCCCTAAGATGCCCTACCCTCCCTTCCCCCCAACCAGGGCCTCTCTGCCCCCTAAGATTGCCCTAGAGGACTTCCCTCCCTTCCCCCCAACCAGGGCCCCTCTGCCCCCCTAAGATTGTACTAAGGGACTTCCCTCCCTTCCCCCCAACCAGGGCCTCTCTGCCCCCTAAGATTGCCCTAGAGGACTTCCCTCCCTTCCCCCCAACCAGGGCCCCTCTGCCCCCCTAAGATTGTACTAAGGGACTTTCCTCCCATTCCTCCAGTCAAACCTCACTCATGTAGGGTGTGAAGACTGTTGAGCAACTTCCATAAGTCTGGCCAATTCATTATTGATTGGTGGTCTTTTGTGAGTGACAGCTGCAGATGAGGTTAAATGCAGCAACATCTCCAGGATGAGGTTTTGAGAGGCCCACTCAGACCTTAAATTGAATTGGATCGGAGCGTGGTTGTGTGTAAGTTGAAAGCATGTCATAATTGACTGGCTGGGTGTGTGGCTTGTATTTGCCAAGGTGTGTTATCTGTACTGTCACCTCAGCTCTTCATATTGGATGATATCCTGTGGCTAAGGGTTTTGGAGACATTTTTTTTTTTTAGTTTGCAGAGTAAATTGGATTCTTCAGCGCTCTGGTCCTCTGTCCCCTCTTCTCCCTTGTTGTCCTTATTTTACACTCTGCAGGGAAATCCTAATAGATGTGTGGATGTTTTATCACACAGCCTGATGAGATTGAATGTGGAGAAGGCCTTCATTGAAATTATAGCTCTTAGTCTGCTGTGACTCACTAATTGCAGTTAACATCAAAACATCTAATGCTGTTTGTACAACAGAACAGCCAAATAAGCTCTGATTTGCTCGGAGAGGACGCAATATAGCACGTTTCGTCCGGAAGGTACAGTATTTAATGATTCATAACGAGCTAATCCTTTTCATGTCGTTTTATTTATTGTGGTTTTGTCTCTGACTCGAGGGGAGAGCGTTGGAATAAGACAGAGGTTTTCCCGTGTCATGGCGGGTTGTGGTAATTATTTTGTTAACATGTTTGTTACTGTGAAAAAACCTCCATGTTTCAATAAGAGGCTAATTAAGCAAGCTATTCCATTCCTCCCCTCAGTTACCAGGATCTTTAGGTTTTTCATAGGCACCGCCTCATTTGAGCATACATAAATTGATCTGTTTTCTACGTGGCGCCGTGATACACTCACCCGCTCAGCTAAAACGTGCACATGCAACTAAGTCGCCCAGCCTTCATTACCAGTTGAGCGTAAAAGCGCTCTCTTTACGGCACAGGCCCTTTTCTATTTTCCCGTCCATTAACTAAAGGGACCACATAATCTGGTCATCATTTTGCATCTTGCTAATGTTGAACACGCCCAAGATGAAAAAAAACAAAGCACTCAGCGCCCATGTTCCCTCAGCAACAGTCAGTCTCAACCATTGCATCCCATTGAACAATTGCTCATGGAGGAAAGCAATTTACCTCAGGATATGCAGTTTCTCATGCTGAAATTTGCGGTGTTCACTAACTGTATTGTGATGCTATAAAAGACGGATGGGGGGGTTTGGACACAGGTTTGAAGTAATGCTGTTGGACCAACCCATCAAACGTTTAGATTCTCCCCATGCATCTGTTATCCTCTGTATAACATTACTGAGTTAATTACCGCCCCTCTATCGTAACGCCGTCAGCATAGGGGTGTTTAACTCCCCAGCGCGTCTCACGGCCCCGGCTCACCTTCCTCTCTACAAGGAAACTCCCTGGGCCTGGGAATATTCACTTAGCCGCTGCGTGCGGTTGTAAACGCTAACCCCTAGCGCACTCTCGCTGCCCACTCCATCCACGAAGCTGCTGTAATCCATCCTGCCTGGGAATATTCACTTAGCCGCTGCGTGTGGTTGTAAACGCTAACCCCTAGCGCACTCTCGCTGCCCACTCCATCCACGAAGCTGCTGTAATCCATCCTGCCTGTGACGCTAATTCAATCACATTGGCCCTGACCTGGGACGGAGTGTATGTAAAGCAATGTCAACGGGGTTGTCACAATGACAGATCTATAGAAAATGAGACGTTACCATGCAATAGGGGCTGGGTTAATTGACCGCAATTGTGAATCCACCCTCTCTCCCCCTCTACTCTGCTCCATTTCATCCAGTCTTCCCATTACAAAGATTGAAATGGGTTTCTTCATACAGGGGGCTCACCACTCGATAGTCCCATCAATCAATCAAGTTTATTTTATATAGCCCTTCGTACATCAGCTAATATCTCGAAGTGCTGTACAGAAACCCAGCCTAAAACCCCAAACAGCTAGTAATGCAGGTGTAGAAGCACGGTGGCTAGGAAAAACTCCCTAGAAAGGCCAAAACCTAGGAAGAAACCTAGAGAGGAACCAGGCTATGAGGGGTGGCCAGTCCTCTTCTGGCTGTGCCGGGTGGAGATTATAACAGAACTATGCCAAGATGTTCAAAAATGTTCATAAGTGACAAGCATGGTCAAATAATAATCAGGAATAAATCTCAGTTGGCTTTTCATAGCCGATCATTAAGAGTTGAAAACAGCAGGTCTGGGACAGGTAGGGGTTCCGTAACCGCAGGCAGAACAGTTGAAACTGGAATAGCAGCAAGGCCAGGCGGACTGGGGACAGCAAGGAGTCATCATGCCCGGTAGTCCTGACGTATGGTCCTAGGGCTCAGGTTCTCAGAGAGAGAGAAAGAAAGAGAGAACGAGAGAATTAGAGAGAGCATACTTAAATTCACACAGGACACTGGATAAGACAGGAGAAGTACTCCAGGTATAACCAACTGACCCTAGCCCCCCGACACAAACTACTGCAGCATAAATACTGGAGGCTGAGACAGGAGCGGTCAGGAGACACTGTGGCCCCATCCGAAGATACCCCCGGACAGGGCCAAACAGGAAGGATATAACCCCACCCACTTTGCCAAAGCACAGCCCCCGCACCACTAGAGGGATATCTTCAACCACCAACTTACAATCCTGAGACAAGGCCGAGTATAGCCAACAAAGATCTCCACCACAGCACAAACCAAGGGGGGGCGCCAACCCAGACAGGAAGATCACGTCAGTAACTCAACCCACTCAAGTGACGCACCCCTCCTAGGGACGGCATGAAAGAGCACCAGTAAGCCAGTGACTCAGCCCCTGTAATAGGGTTAGAGGCAGAGAATCCCAGTGGAGAGAGGGGAACCGGCCAGGCAGAGACAGCAAGGGCGGTTCGTTGCTCCAGAGCCTTTCCGTTCACCTTCACACTCCTGGGCCAGACTACACTCAATCATATGACCTACTGAAGAGATAAGTCTTCTGTAAAGACTTAAAGGTTGAGACCGAGTCTGCGTCTCTCACATGGGTAGGCAGACTGTTCCATAAAAATGGAGATCTATAGGAGAAAGCCCTGCCTCCCGCTGTTTGCTTAGAAATTCTAGGGACAATTAGGAGGCCTGCGTCTTGTGACCGTAGCGTACGTATTGGTATGTACGGCAGGACCAACTCGGAAAGATAGGTAGGAGCAAGCCCATGTAACGCTTTATAGGTTAACAGTAAAACCTTGAAATCAGCCCTTGCCTTAACAGGAAGCCAGTGTAGGGAAGCTAGCACTGGAGTAATATGATCAAATTTCTTGGTTCTAGTCAGGATTCTAGCAGCCGTATTTAGCACTAACTGAAGTTTATTTAGTGCTTTATCCGGGTAGCCGGAAAGTAGAGCATTGCAGTAGTCTAACCTAGAAGTAACAAATGCATGGATTAATTTTTCTGCATCATTTTTGGACAGAAAATTTCTGATTTTTGCAATGTTACGTAGATGGAAAAAAGCTGTCCTTGAAACAGTCTTGATATGTTCGTCAAAAGAGAGATCAGGGTCAAGAGTAACGCCGAGGTCCTTCACAGTTTTATTTGAGACGACTTTACAACCATCAAGATGAATTGTCAGATTTAACAGAAGATCTCTTTGTTTCTTGGGACCTAGAACAAGCATCTCTGTTTTGTCCGAGTTTAAAAATAGAAAGTTTTCAGCCATCCACTTCCTTATGTCTGAAACACAGGCTTCTAGCGAGGGCAATTTTGGGGCTTCACCATGTTTCATTGAAATGTACAGCTGTGTGTCATCCGCATAGCAGTGAAAGTTAACATTATGTTTTCGAATAACATCCCCAAGAGGTAAAATATATAGTGAAAACAATAGTGGTCCTAAAACGGAACCTTGAGGAACACCGAAATGTACAGTTGATTTGTCAGAGGACAAACCATTCACAGAGACAAACTGATATCTTTCCGACAGGTAAGATCTAAACCAGGCCAGAACTGGTCCGTGTAGACCAATTTGGGTTTCCAGTCTCTCCAAAAGAATGTAGTCTTCCCCATCCCATGTCATGGCTAATGGAACGTGTTCTGTATCATACTAAGACTGTGTTAAAGTCAGACTTATTTCATTAGTTCACTCCGGACAAACCCAATGGGGAAGACTTCAAAGAGTCCTTTTCAGAGGATCTATCAGTCGACTCCACCGGCTCCCCAAAGCCACTGGAGGTTCAGGCATGAATGAGGACAGCAGCTTGGGACCTGGGGTAGCCTTCTCATGATGGTTAATTAAGGCCAGAGGTTACAGGCTGCCTTCCCATCCATTCATTTACACTGTGGATTGGTTGCAGTGAAACAGCACCGTGTCGAAATCTGGTTGGCTCTCGTTTTGGATCTCCAATGCACAAAATGAATGAGAGATTGCTATCTGTGGCAATAACCTCTTACCTACCATTAAAATGTTTAAATAGCAGTTATTGTGTGTTTATTTGAATGGTTACCCCTGTAGCAGATGCAAGGTGTCCTCCATGAATGCTGTTTTCTGTCAGTAAGGTGCCTGTATAAACGACAAAAGGCAGAGTCAAAATATGATGGACAGATTTCAGGGCACCCATCTTTTTTTGGCATCAGTTCAATCACCCACTTCGAAGGCCTGTGCTCCACATAGACCTGACAGACCTGTGAGCTTTCAACATGTGCATGCTAAATGTGTGTGTGTGTGTGTGTGTGTGTGTGTGTGTGTGTGTGTGTGTGTGTGTGTGTGTGTGTGTGTGTGTGTGTGTGTGTGTGTGTGTGTGTGTGTGTGTGTGTGTGTGTGTGTATGTATGTATGTATGTATATATATATATATATATATATATATATATATATATATATATACACACTCCAATACCCCACTTCCCCCCAAGCAATGGTATCCCGATTTGAATCTGTGTAATTTGATATCAGTATTAACCAGGTAGTAGGAGGTGGGTGAAATCTATCCCCCAGCAGTTTTTCCAACCAGATGAGTTCTAATGGAGAGCATTGAAGACATGCCAAAAGCCGTTTTCCAGGCAGTATACTCTGTTTATCTAGGATGGTGCACTACATTGCCTGAAATGACGATTCCCTCTTCATGCGATTCCCGTGCAAAGGGATGGATGCATGGCCATCACAAATCCCCTCCTTTCTGCACCTGGGAAATACTGTATCGTCCACCTCTTCAGGGGCGAACTGGCCATAGGGTAGTTTGGTGAAATGCCAGATGGGCTGGTCCATTTTTATCCCAGTGTGCCTGTCAAAATTGGGTCTGTATAAAGCCAGCTGGAGCCTGGACATCTGGATGCTTTAGCCATATAGATTTGGTTCACATGTTTTGGGAGCTGCACCCAGCCCTGTGATCGCTCGTACTGCGGTCATATAAACCCCACAGCACCTGGACTCACAGATAGACTGCTGCCAATGCCATTAGTAACCCCACAGCACCCTGGCTCACAGATAGACTGCTGCTAATGCTATTAATAACCACACAGCACCTGGACTCACAGATAGACTGCTGCTAATGCCATTAGTAACCCCACAGCACCTGGACTCACAGATAGACTGCTGCTAATGCCATTAGTAACCCCACAGCACCTGGACTCACAGATAGACTGCTGCTAATGCCATTAGTAACCCCACAGCACCTGGACTCACAGATAGACTGCTGCTAATGCCATTAATAACCCCACAGCACCTGGACTCACAGATAGACTGCTGCTAATGCCATTAATTACCCCACAGCACCTGGACTCACAGATAGACTGCTGCTAATGCCATTAATAACCCCACAGAAAGGTATTAATGGCATTACTGGCTCCCACATTTCCCCTGCTTACTGACGTCCCTTATCTTTCAATGAACACCGGCGTCTTCCGACCGATTCAATTAGCCTTTGTCACTACCAGTGGCCACAGTCGATGAGAGGTAAACCAGGACGGAGGGAGAGCACCAATAGCGATAAAGGTCGCCATCGGTGTCACCTGCTAATTGGATCTTTCCCCCTCCCTGCCAATCAGAGTTGAGAGCCCCTGTCTGTCAAATATGTACTATGAGGAGACCTGTTATGGGGGGACCTCAGTGACGCCCATTATCCAAGTGTGACTTATTTTGTCTCCTCACTTGGTTTATGGCTGGTTTTCCTGGACCCAGATTAACTCTATTCCAGGATTAAAAGCACATTGAATTAGGGTAGTCACAATACTCTGGAGTATCACGGCAAAGAAACAAAACATGAAGTGAACTCCCATTTCCTGAAGACAACAGTCTGCCCTAATGTTGCAAACATACAGTCTTCTGTTGTTACCCAGATTCATGTGTTTATTTTCTGTACAATATTTTTTACATAAAGCAGGTTTTTAAAGAACCAAAGAGTTTGGTTTGCTTTGTGTTTTGTTTTTTTGGGGGGTAAATTAGTATTGTGGTATTGCGATACTAATATACATTGAATGGAGATTCTCCATTGAGCGTGGTATTTAGTCCAGGATTGGGTCTTAATTTGGGTCCAGTAAACCGGCCCTTGATCAGGCCTTCCACCCTCACTGTTCTAGAGTTGTGTGTTGCACGCCATAAATGTTCCCATCAGACCCTTTGCTTTCTCAAGTGATTTTCAAGCTTCTCTCCCTCTAACATAATTGACTGACCTCAAACAGCCTTGTAAAATCCCTCCACTGTTTTGTCATCATTTCATAGCACATCTCAAGTGTTTTGTTGTTGTCTCAAAAACCTCTGAGGAAATGTTCAAGTGCCTCAGCAAATTTTAAGGAGAACAGAAAGTGCAACTTTTGCAGACCGATCCAGTTCATTCAGTGAGCGGAATATTAGGGGTTGGGGGGGGGGCAGAAACAGAGGGGTTGTTTGCCTGAGATTTAATTTAAGATGCTCCTTTTCCATTAGCCGAGCGGTAGGAGCTCAGTCTCTCAGGTTATTGATTCAGGGAGGGGGATTGCATATCGTGCAGCGCTTTGGTGGGGCGTGTGTGAAGGAGGAGAGCAATTTCCTCCCAAACAAAGTTGACTTTAGGAGTTTACTTTTCAAGGAACCATTTTTGCGCTCAGAAACAAATTCAAAGCAGTCTCTCAGTCGGTTCAACAAACCCATTGAAACATGGTAAGTTATGACTGGGAGGACCACAGAGGTAAATGCAGGATTGAAGACAGGTGGCCTAACCAATTGGTTTCAGCATTTGCAATTTGGATATTTTGCTATGTGTCATGCATTTAAATTCCTGTTTATTATTTATTTATTTAGCAGACGCTCTTATCCAGAGCAACTTACAGGATAAATTAGAGTGAAGTGCCTTGCTCAAGGGCACGTCAACATATTTCACCTAGTCAGCTCGGGGATTCAAACCAGCAACCTTTCGGTTACTGGCCCAACCTCTTATCCTCTACCACCCAGAACTATTTGCTTTCTGTCTGAGCTACTTTCTTCCACCAGGTATTCTGCAGCACCAAGACTTTTTACAGCAAGTACTCAGAACAAAAATATAAAACGCAACATGCAACAATTTCAAAGATTTTACTTTTGAGTTACAGTTCATGCGTTACAGTTCATATAAGGAAATCAGTCAATTAAAATAAATTCATTGGGCCCTAATCTATGGATTTCACATGACTGGGAATACAGATATGCATCTGTTGGTCACAGATATCTTAAAAAAAGGTAGGGGCGGGGATCAGAAAACCAGTCAGTATCTGGTGGGATCACCATTTGCCTCATGCAGCGTGACACATCTCCTTCGCATAGAGTTGATCAGGATGTTGATTGTGGCCTGTGGAATGTTGTCCCACTCCTTTTCAATGGCTGTGTGAAGTTGCTGGATATAGGCGTGAACTGGAACACGCTGTCGTATACATGGATCCAGAGCATCCCAAAGAAGCTCAATGGGTGACATGTCTGGTGAGTATGCAGGCCGTGGAAAAACTGGGACATTTTCAGCTTCCAGGAATTGTGTACAGATCCTTGCGACATGGGCCGTGCATTATCATAATGAAACATGAGGATATGGCGACGGATAAATGGCACGACAATGGGCCTCAGGATTTCGTCACAGTATCGCTGTGCATTCAAATTGCCATCTTAAAAATACAATTGTGTTCTTTGTATATAACTTATGCCTGCCCATACCATAACCCCACCGCCACCATGGGGCACTCTGTTCACAACATTACATCAGAAAACCACTCGCCCACACATTTACATTACATTTAAGTCATTTAGCAGACGCTCTTATCCAGAGCGACTTACACGACTCAGTCTGCCCGGTACAGTTGAAACCGGGATCCATCTGTGAAGAGCACACTTCTCCAGCACACCAGTGGCCATCGAAGATGAGCATTAGCACACTGAAGTCTGTTATGACGTCAAACTGTACTCAGGTCAAGACCCTGGTGAGGATGATGAGCACGCAAATGAGCTTCCCTGAGATGGTTTCTGACAGTTGGTTCAGACATTTTTCAGTTGTGGAAACCTACAGTTTCATCAGCTGTCCGGGTGGCTGGTCTCAAACGATCCCGCAGGTGAAGAAGCCAGATGTGGAGGGCATGGCGTGGTTACACGTGGTCTGCGGTTGTTGAGGCCGGTTGGAACTACTGGCAAATTCTCTAAAACAACGTTAGAGGCTGCTTATGGTAAAGAAATTAACATTAAATTCTGGCAACAGCTCTGGTGGGCATTCCTGCAGTCAGGATGCCAATTGCATGCTGCCTTCTTGATATACCACACCTGTCAGACAGATGGATTTTCTTGGAAAAGGAGAAATGCTCACTAACAGGGATGTAAACAAATTTCTGCACAAAAATGTCCGTATGAACATTTCTGGGATCTTTTATTTCAGCTCATGAAACATGGGACCAACACTTTACATGTTGCATTTACAGTGGCAAGAAAAAGTATGTGAACCCTTTGGAAATACCTGGATTTCTGCATATATTGGTCATCAAATTTGATCTGCTCTTCATCTAGGTCACAACAATAGACAAACATAGTGTGCTTAATTAAACTAATAACACAAACAATTATACGTTTTCATCTCTTTACTGAACACACCGTGTAAACATTCACAGTGCAGGGTGGGAAAAGTATGTGAACCCTTAGTTTTAATAACTGGTTGACCCTCCTTTTTGCAGCAATAACCTCAACCAAACATTTTCTGTAGTTGCGGATCAGACCTGCACAACGGTCAGGAGGAAATTTGGACCATTCCTCTACACAAAACTATATCAGTTCAGCAATATTCTTGGAATGTCTGGTGTGAACTATTCTCTTGAGGTCATGCCACAGCATCTCAATCGGGTTGAGGTCAGGACTCTGACTGGGCCACTCCAGAAGGCGTATTTTCTTCTGTTGAAGCCATTCTGTTGTTGATTTACATATGTGTTTTGGTTCATTGTCCTGTTGCATCACCCAACTTCTGTTGAGCTTCAATTGGCAGACAGATAGCCTTACATTCACCTGAAAAATGTTTTGACAAACTTGTGAATTCATTTTCCCATCGCTGAGAGAAAGCTGTCCAGGCCCTGAGGTAGCAAAGCAGCCCCAAACCATGATGCTCTCACCACCATACTTTACAGTTGGGATGAGGTTTTGATGTTGGTGTGCTGTGCCTTTTTTTCTCCACACATAGTGTTGTGTGTTCCTTCCAAACAACTCCACTTTAGTTTCATCTGTTCACATAATATTTTGCCAGAAGCGCTGTGGAACATCCAGGTGCACTTTTGCAAACCTCAGATATGTAATGTTTTTTTTGGACAGCAGTGGCTTCTTCCATGGTGTCCTCCCATAAACACCATTCTTGTTTAATTTTTTATGTATCGTAGACTCGTCAACAGAGATGTTAGCATGTTCCAGAGATTTCTGTAAGGCTTTAGCTGACACTCTAGGATTCTTCTTAACCTCATTGAGCATTCTGCGCTGTGCTCTTGCAGTCATCTTTGCAGGATGGTCACTCCTAGGGAGAGTAGCAACAGTGCTGAACTTTCTCCATTTATAGACAATTTGTCTTACCGTGGACTGATGAACATCAAGACTTCTTGAGATTCTTATGTAACCATTTTCAGCTTTATGCAAGTCAACCATTCTTAATCTTAGGTCTTCTGAGATCTCTTTTGTTCAAGGCATGGTTCACATCAGCCAATGCTTCTTGTGAATAGCAAACTCCATTTTTTTTATAGGGCAGGGCAGCTTTAACCAACATCTCCAATCTCGTCTCATTGATTGGACTCCAGGTTAGCTGACTCCTGACTCCAATTAGCTTTTGGAGAAGTCATTAGCCTAGGGGTTCACATACTTTTTCCAACCTATACTGTGAAAGTTTCAGATCAAAGTTTATGACCAATTTATGCAGAAATCCCGGTAATTACAAAGGGTTCACATACTTGTTCTTGCCACTGTATTATCTTGTTCAGTATAGGCACTTTTCTTTCCCCCAGCATAAGCCTTTAGTGTTGAGAGCAAACCCATCCACCTCCGGTCCCATAGTGATGCAGGACATATAGAATTTTACTGTCTCTTTTCAGGACCCCTTTTGCAACGCTGTCAGCCATAATGAACGGTAAGCCACATTCAGCGACTAACAGGATTCCAGCCTATTTGCTCCTAATCCAGAGGAATCCTGTCTATATGTACATAGTAAATTACCCTCACAGATTTATTTAGATTCATGAGCCATGTTGCTGCGAGCAACTGTGTCTGCAGATGGTTGACGAGGTTCCTGGCGGTCGTCTCCCTCTTACCGCTCGTCATCTCTTTAGTTCTTTCCACTCCAGAAGCAGAGGGTGCATAGCTGAGAGGCAGGAACCCCTTTTATGGCGTCCTCCACCCCACCATGGTACTACTGGTGCCTCCACAAGCTGCCTGCCTGCTGTTTCCGCTCTTTGTTCCACACCGTTGGTGTGTATGCGCGTGCATGTGTGTGTTTGGATGTGTACAAAGTAGTTTACGTGTGTGCATGTAAGGGTACCAACGTGTGTGTGTGTGCACACCAAGAGAGCTTTTGAGGATGTGTAGAATCCCTGTCTGCTGTCCCCTCCCAGTGCTACTGACTAGTCTAGAGGAGGAGCTGTCAGTCAGAGTGTTTGATGTTGTGGAGTGTAAGCCCACGTGTGTGTGTGAAGAGAGAGGGTGTGTGTGTGTGTGTGGGGGGGGGGGGGGGGGGGGGTGTACAGTAGTGTCCAGCGACGTCCACACACACAAACACTTGCACAGACATACATACACCCCCTCTCTCTTCCCTCCTCCCCGCCTGTTCATTATTCTTCATGAAAGAACCATTAAAATTTCATCAGTGCAATGCAATCTCTGTACCAGGGCGGGGTGTGTGTGCAGCGGGGGGAGGGATTGCCTCTCATTCTCCACTGCCTGCCTCTCCTCTCCCTGGCTCATCTCTGGTTTAGTGCATGAGGATGCAGACATTGAGGAGCTCGTCTCCTGTGATGTAAGTGGCTCCCCCTTCCGCACATCCCTCCATCCTCTTCCCCCATCCACCTTAGCACCAGGAGAATCTGTCCTCGGGGCATCGGGAGGAAAGAATGATGGGTTAGCAAGGTGCAATTAGAATTTTCCGGACTAACCTTCTTCGCTTCAGGCTCGCTGTTTGTGGATACCTGCTGTAGGCACTTCTGCTGCTTGGGCTGGTGTTGGGAGATTAGACTCTTCTGGTCTGGGATGGCTGCATTTAGTGAAGGGGATACGCTATAGACTGGCTTTAGGTGAGGATCTGAGGTAAGTGATATATCCTGGAGTCCTTCTTCTCCTCTCTGGTTGGTTCACATGTTAACGACTTGTTGAAGTTGATTGATTGAGTTCATTGATTCTTTTTGATATAAGCGACATGTCAGTGCAGTCGATTGATTATCTTGTCACCTTTTTTTCCTCAAAATTGAACTGTAGATAATTTAGGAAAATAATAATTAATCACAACGATGTATGCATACTGTTTGTGTTTAAATGCATACGGTTTGTGTTTAAATGCATGCAGTTGGTGTTTAAATGCATGCAGTTGGTGTTTAAATGCATACAGTTTGTGTTTAAATGCATGCAGTTGGTGTTTAAATGCATACAGTTGGTGTTTAAATGCATACAGTTGGTGTTTAAATGCATACGGTTTGTGTTTAAATGCATACAGTTGGTGTTTAAATGCATACTGTTGGTGTTTAAATGCATACTGTGGTGTTTAAATGCATCACTCCGTTTGTTTGTTACTAATCATGTAGCCTACACAAGTATCCTCAAAAGACCTCTCCAATTGAGCAGCCGTTGCTGGCGTCTCGGTTCAAATTCTCCCTACACATGTTGCTTTGCTTCCCCAACACAGACAGCTGGTGCTCCCTCTGCCACCCTATCTGAAATGCAGGAAGCTTTGATGAATTACTAATTGACCCTAATTGACACTCCTTTTGCTCCTAAACATTCCTGGTTCCTTCCCCTCTCTGATGACTCGCTGGTTATTCACAGGCCCGTCTGTAAGGGTCTGCATGATGGACGGTGGTGGGTGGTGGAGGATGCTAGGTGTGTAGAGGGGAGGAGGAGGAGGAGGATAGGAGGGGGAGGAGGATGGGTGGTGGAGGATGCTAGGTGTGTAGAGGGGAGGAGGAGGAGGAGGATAGGAGGGGGAGGAGGATGGGTGGTGGAGGATGCTAGGTGTGTAGAGGGGAGGAGGAGGATGAGGATAGGAGGGGGAGGAGGATGGGTGGTGGAGGGAGGGAGGGAGACAGTGTTGAGAGGAGGGGAGGGTAGCCAGCCCATCTGTGTGAAGCAGTACATCACCGACTGGCTAATGGAATACAGGGGTGTTGAAGGGTCCTTGCCCCCACACAAACACACACACACACAAACACACACATACACACACATGTCCCTTAGATAACTGATCCTCCTTGGCTAAGACCAGAGCCCACAAGCACAGATTGCTGCAGGGCCTCGCTCGCTACCCGGCGTCCACAAGAGGGGTCAGTGGATCAAAGGTGCTGGGATGGATTGATTGATTCTGCAGGCCAGCTAGTGGGATTGTCTGATCTCCTTCCCCCACTGCAGTCACATAGCCCACAGAGACCCAACCACAGACCACTGTGTCCCTTATCATCACAAGTCACTGGGTTTAAGGTGAAGCCCTTAGATGTTGATCTTGGGTCAGTTTTGCATTTTACCAAATAATGGTTAAGGTTAGGATTGGGGGAGGGGAAGCTGATCCTAGATCTGTACCAAGGTGAAAATTCACCCCAGAGCAGTCACTCCATGTCATTCTAGTATTCTCTCTACTATTCCACCCTGGTGATCCATGTCTACACCACATCCCATCTTATGAGAAACAACTGAGCTAATCAGAAGGTGCTAGATGAATGCTAGTCCACTGGCTCTGTAACTTCATCTGGCGATATTACAAACTCCATCTCTATAATGACTGGTAATCTGTCTGATCTAGCGTGCTTCATGACACTTCGCCATATTTGCCATAGCTTTCCAATAACTGTCTCCGTTCAATGCTGTCATACTTTGGATGAGTTGACATTCACTCAGCAGAAAGACAATGTTGTCAGTGAAGGATTCAGAAGACTCATTAGTCTTAGTGGAATAGAGAGGAATCGATTGTGAATGCATCCCAAACAGCACCCTATCCCCTACATAGTGCACTACTTTTGACCAGAGTCCTATGGGTCCTGGTCAAAAGTAGTGCACTATATAGGAAATAGGGTGTCATTTGAGACGTTACCTGTGATTCAACGCTGATATTCCTCTCCCAGTTACTCAATAGTGTCTGGGGATTCATCAGTGCCTTTGTTAGAAACAGAATAACACCTGAATTTCTCCTCAAATGTTTACTCAAACGCCATAGGAAGGAGAGAAACCTTGAATTTCATTGAATAGAGAGAGTCTCTATAATCGCTCTATTGCCCGATCTCTTCTTCCCCTCCCTAATCATAGGCAGTGTGCTGTGAAAGAACCCCTGATGCTCTTATCTCGAGTTGATTGCGTTACATGTAGTCATTTCCCCACCCATTGCCTTCTCAGGTGGTCGTATAGTATCCTGTATCCTGGTTGTGCCAGGCAGCACAGGCCTCCCTCTGTGTTGAATAAAAAAGGTGATGGATTCTGCAATCAATGATTGTAACATTGCCGTGTGGCGTTATCTCTCATTCCGGGCCCCTCTCGGTGATTTAGCAATGCAACCAAGGCTCAATAAACACAGTGTGTTGGGAGGGGATGTCTGAGTGGGCGTTGAGTGGGAGTGGGGGGATAGGCTTCGGATGACTTATGATGTGTGTGTCTGTGTGCAGGGGTGGATTGGAGGATGGGCGTTGTATGTATGTGTGTATGAGTTTGGTACAAGGTGTGAAGTGTGTGTGTGTGTGTGTGGTCATGTATGCTCTAGTCACAGGCTGTTGCGTGTCTCCCCAGCCTGTCACGGCAGTGGCCCCTTGGAATTTGGGGCTGTGTGTCGAAATGAGATTTTGGCCTCCATTATTGAGTCCGAGAATCTGTTTTATTTAACAGGGCGAGGCCCTCCATCGACAGCAGCATTTAAAATGAACAGAAATGTAGCTGCGTTCCGAAGCGTGCTGTATATCACATTGGCAATTACATACGTGTATATCTTTGTAATAAAATGGGTTTTATGTAGCGTGAACGTGCCAAGTAGAAATGCTAACAGAGTCGAGGCGCTGCGTTCGTTCTGATACTCCTCCTCGGATCCCTGGCCCCCTCTGGCTGTTCAGCCCCCACCTGTTCAGCACCCGCCTTCACCCCCCCTGGTCTTTGTGGTGGCGTCGGGTGCACGTTTGTTCAAGAGCCCCGACCAGGGAATTAGCCGCTGGTGGATCAACGCCTTCCCCACATGTTAGCTGTTCACGCTAGGAAATTGAGATTTCACAGCCATGATCCAGTATCTCTCTCTCCCTCTATATCTCTTCCTCTCTCTCGCTCTCTCTCTCTCCCTCTATATCTCTTCCTCTCTCTCGCTCTCTCTCTCTCCCTCTATATCTCTTCCTCTCTCTCGCTCTCTCTCTCTCCAGCTTTCAAGCAGTGTATTTCCTTCAGCCAGACACCCTCTGTAATGAGATTAGATTTTAATCCCGACACAATAGTACAAGATTACGTGCCCCTCTAATACACCATGCTGTTTAGAATGGGCCCTGGCTTGTGCAGTGGTTGTCCTGGTAGAAAGTGCATTAACAACGTAATCTAAGCATAATTGGGCAGTAATTCAGGTTGTATTGAGATGAATGGGAGAATGGAGGAGTTTTCTCTCGTCTATCAGCAGAGGCTGGGGAGGGGAACAAAGCACCGGAATGAATCGCGTTGACGATAGAGAGAGACAGGGAGTGTCACAGCGGAGGGGAGATGGTGGAGACTGGAGAACAAAGACGGGTGTACTCATCCACTCCTCTCCTCCACTCCACTCGCTCAAACTTGGTTTTTGGTTGACAGGCCTCAGATAATAGCCTAAGAAGTGTTTGCTCTTCATATCCTCTCCAACACACTGATCACAGATAAGGGCTGCATGTTGGAGGAGACAATTTGATCCCTGCTTAGATCATTGTGCCAAAATGTCCTTTGTAGCCATCTTTCCCACTGAAAACAATTGTAAGCTCTTGTAATAGACAGTGGCTAACAGCTGGAGGTCACTTCCCATCATTACACTATGGCCAGCCTATCAGATTCCTCTCCCTTCACTGAGGATTACAGGGTTAAAGAGAAGCCCCGCTGGCTAGCTACCTGCAGCATTCAACACACACGCACACACACACACACACACACACACACATACACATTCACACACCCCGTCTGCCTTCCTCTCCCCTTGGTTACCGTGACAACGGAAAAACCAGGGTCTTTTTCGCCATGGAGCTTTCTGCACATACCAATCAAGCCGGGCGCTAAATGACGATTGCTGAGATGGTTTTCATGGCTCTCTTTTTTTCGTTGTTGCAATGACAACGGGGGGGCGACGACTATCTTTTAGTTTTTACACAGTGTAGTACAGTATGCAGCGGGCAAGTTTCCAAAGGGCATCCTGTCATGATAAATTGCCAGCTATTAACGGCTGTAGTTGTCTGCAGTTGTGATCTTTCTCTGCCTGTCTGTCTACCCTCACCATCTCTCTCTGTCTCTGTCTGTCTACCCTCACCATCTCTCTCTGTCTCTGTCTGTCTGTCTACCCTCACCATCTCTCTCTGTCTCTGTCTGTCTACCCTCACCATCTCTCTCTGTCTCTGTCTGTCTGTCTACCCTCACCATCTCTCTCTGTCTCTGTCTGTCTGTCTACCCTCACCATCTCTCTCTGTCTCTGTCTGTCTACCCTCACCATCTCTCTCTGTCTCTGTCTGTCTGTCTACCCTCACCATCTCTCTCTGTCTCTGTCTGTCTACCCTCACCATCTCTCTCTCTGTCTCTGTCTGTCTGTCTACCCTCACCATCTCTGTCTGTCTACCCTCACCATCTCTGTCTGTCTACCCTCACCATCTCTCTCTCTGTCTCTTTCTGTCTACCCTCACCATCTCTCTCTCTGTCTCTGCCTGTCTGTATACCCTCACCATCTCTCTCTCTCTCTCTGTCTCTGTCTCTGTCTACCCTCACCATCTCTCTCTCTGTCTCTGTCTACCCTCACCATCTCTCTCTCTGTCTCTGTCTGTCTACCCTCACCATCTCTCTGTCTCTGCCTGTCTGTCTACCCTCACCATCTCTCTCTCTGTCTCTGTCTGTCTACCCTCACCATCTCTTTCTGTCTCTGCCTGTCTGTCTACCCTCACCATCTCTCTCTCTGTCTCTGTCTGTCTACCCTCACCATCTCTCTCTCTGTCTCTGTCTCTGTCTACCCTCACCATCTCTCTCTCTGTCTCTGTCTACCCTCACCATCTCTCTCTCTGTCTCTGTCTGTCTACCCTCACCATCTCTCTGTCTCTGCCTGTCTGTCTACCCTCACCATCTCTCTCTCTGTCTCTGTCTGTCTACCCTCACCATCTCTTTCTGTCTCTGCCTGTCTGTCTACCCTCACCATCTCTCTCTCTGTCCTACATGTGCCATTCTGTCTTCAGTAGATCCCTCTCACTCTCTAACCATGTAAATATTCTTTGCAGAGGAAACTTTAGCCGTAGGCACTTTTGGATCCTGTTTTTAAATTGGTTCTGTAGGGACCTGGATGGGCTTTCTCCGGCCCAGACTGGCTCAGTTGCGCCAGTGAAGTAGACAATACAGTAGAGGCCTCAGAGAGACATAGGGAATGAAGGTTGTTCAAGGTGGTACTGAAACTGAAATGTTTGTAACGGATGCATAACATGGGCCTAAAAGGCTCACAGGGACATCTGTATTCACATAACTCTAACACTGATGTGTTTTCAACTTGATTTTCCTTGAATTCTCCATATGTCTTGCTATGAACATGTGTGCACTGTAATGTTTACTGCAGATAGGAGCCACACAGCACTGGAGGTGGAGAAACAAACATGTCTTCTTTGTCAGTCCCTCCTACGTACCTACCTATGTCCCCTGAATTTACCTGCTGTCCCCTGAATTTACCTGCTGTCCCCTGAATTTACCTGCTGTCCCCTGAATGCACCTGCTGTCCACTGAATGCACCTGCTGTCCCCTAAATGAACCTGCTGTCCCCTGAATACACCTGCTTTCCCCTGAATACACCTGCTGTCCCCTGAATGCACCTGCTGTACCCTGAATACAGCTGCTGTACCCTGAATACAGCTGCTGTCCCCTGAATACACCCGCTGTCCCCTGAATACACCCGTTGTCCCCTGAATACACCTGCTGTACCCTGAATACAGCTGCTGTACCCTGAATACAGCTGCTGTACCATGAATACAGCTGCTGTACCCTGAATACAGCTGCTGTACCCTGAATACAGCTGCTGTACCCTGAATGCACCTGCTGTCCCCTGAATACACCTGCTGTCCCCTGAATGCACCTGCTGTACCCTGAATACACCTGCTGTACCCTGAATACAGCTGCTGTACCCTGAATACAGCTGCTGTACCCTGAATACAGCTGCTGTACCCTGAATACACCTGCTGTACCCTGAATACACCTGCTGTACCCTGAATACACCTGCTGTACCCTGAATACACCTGCTGTACCCTGAATACACCTGCCTCTATTCATTCTCCACCTCCACTTGTATGCATCTAAGGCATTTATGTTGCACTCACAAAGCTACAAACCCTAAGGTTGCTGCCAAGAGCTCTTTTCAAAACAGTTTCACACTGGAACAATAAGATGTTTGAACTACACCTAAAGTATTTTACATGCATAACAGAAGCATAGTATTACATTAAACATACACAGTCATTCGTTTTTCTATTCGTTTAGATAACTATCCATAGATTTGTGCCCTGTTTCGATCACAGCCTATTTTCCAGTCTTGTTAACAGTATTTATGTTGGTTGTGTTCATCCCTCCCACACCTGCTTTAAGTGTAACAGCTGTCTGGTCAGAAGTCTCCTTATCATTGTTAAGTTGCCTGCCGTTTTCACCTTTCCTGATTGTTCTGCTTGTATTGTTTCTGCTCATTACCGCTCACCATGGTAACTAACCTTCCTGACGTTCAAGACCTCCCCCGGCAACTCCATATTAGGAAGGTGTTCCTAATGTGTGGTATACTCCGTGTATTTTCAATATTATATACTGGGCGATTTGAGCCCTGAATGTGATTGGCTGACAGCCATGGTAGATCAGACCGTATACCACGGGTATGGCAACACATTTATTTTTACTCTTCTAATTACATTGGTAACCAGTTTATAATGGCAATAAGGCACCTCAGGGGTTTGTGATATATGGCCAATTTACCACGGCTAAGGGCTGTGTTCAGGCACTCCACGTTGCATCGTGGGTAAGAACAGCCCTTAGCCGTGGTATATTGGCCATATACCACTCCCCCTCGGGCCTTATTCCTTAAGTATTGACCAACATGGCTGTCATACTAGCCGCTTGGATTCTTCATACTGATGTCATCACTTCCTTTAAGTCATGTGTCTTCAGTCTCCTGCCACAGATGATGTCATTGTCTTATTATTCTCTGTCCGTGGACTGCCATCTCAACCACCTTCTGTATCAGTCCAGTCCACTGCTACTTCTTGTGGCTGTGGTTATTAGCCATTAGCCAGCTGGTTGAAATAGATTGCCTTCCTGCTGGCAGTAAGATACATTTTATTGTTCATGAAGTTAAACTTGTCTTTTGTCTTTGGGAGATCCGGGGGGATCGTCGACCCAGCACTGCCCTGTGATTAAAAGTTGATTATATGTTAGTGTGACGTTTTTTTTGGAACGTATAGTCGTATAATCCCTGACGGACACCTGCCTGGTGCTACTGCCTGGTGCTACTGTCTGGTGCCTGGTGCTACTGCCTGGTGCCTCTGCCTGGTGCCTGGTGCTACTGCCTGGTGCCTCTGCCTGGTGCCTGGTGCTACTGCCTGGTGCCTGGTGCTACTGCCTGGTGCCTCTGCCTGGTGCCTGGTGCTACTGCCTGGTGCCTCTGCCTGGTGCCTGGTGCTACTGTCTGGTGCCTGGTGCTACTGCCTGGTGCCTCTGCCTGGTGCCTGGTGCTACTGCCTGGTGCCTCTGCCTGGTGCCTGGTGCTACTGCCTGGTGCCTGGTGCTACTGCCTGGTGCCTGGTGCTACTGCCTGGTGCTACTGCCTGGTGCCTGGTGCTACTGCCTGGTGCCTGGTGCTACTGCCTGGTGCCTCTGCCTGGTGCCTGGTGCTACTGCCTGGTGCTACTGCCTGGTGCCTGGTGCTACTGCCTGGTGCTACTTCCTGGTGCTACTGCCTGGTGCTACTGCCTGGTGCCTGGTGCTACTGCCTGGTGCCTCTGCCTGGTGCTACTGCCTGGTGCCTCTGCCTGGTGCCTGGTGCTACTGCCTGGTGCCTGGTGCTACTGCCTGGTGCCTGGCGCCTCTGCCGAGTGTGAATAAAAACCCACAGTCCACCGTCCCCGGCTGAATGTAATTTACAATCATTCACACTTCACCAGTTCTCATCACAGAGACACACCGCACCGCGCTCCAGACGCCAAATAACATTCAGCCAAGTTTTTAATCGCGAGGCAATTTCAATTTCAAAATCCATGGCAGAGTTTGTCCTCTGGCTTGTTTTTTTATATATCTTAACAAGCTTTTCAGATCCGTTTAAATGCGATAGAATCTCGCCATGGCACCCTCAGAGGTTCTGTATTGATTGAACGTTGTCAGTGTATTACAGTATGACGGCGGGGTATTTTTCACGGGGAATGACCTTTTAACTTTGCCTAGATGAATAGGCATGCGTTCCTGTGGTCCTCTTGCCCTCCCTGAGGAAATCAGTGCAGATCTATAGAGTCATTCATATCTCTTCCAATTAAACTAGCAGTGTGTAGTCAGTCCAGTCCCATGAATCATACTGTATTGACCATTGTAGAGCGTTACCGACACCCGTTGAATACCAAGTGTCACAGAAAGGGCACAGGGAGAGTAAGATGTCAAATGATTGTCAAGATTAAGAATGTGAATCCCGGGGCACATGGGTACAGGCCTGTGATTAAACAGCTTTGGCCCACCCCTCATAAATATGTTAATACTTTAGCATCATTGAACTACTGTACAAAAGCCTAAAAACAACAACGTTTAGATGTCTCTTTTAAGCATCAAATTGCATGTTTCCCACCTACAGTATAGTGTGTCGGCCACCCCCAGTAACACTTTGCGGCTGGAAATAAGAATGAGACATTTTCATGTCTGTGTTGATAGTCATTTTGCCCAAGTGAAGTGCCGTTCCATGAGCTGATTTTCTAGGCCCCCCTGCGGATGATGAGCACTGTAATAGCTTGTTGTCTATGGCACTGCAGCGGGGGGCTGTTATATGGATGGAGAAAATTACTGTCAGTAGCATATGATTGGTGTTAGCTTAGCGACAATCAGGCTAATCACACAGAGGGAGAGAGATGCAGAATGTCTGTCATCGTCTCAAATGGCCCCCTATTATCTGTATAGTGGACTACTTTTAACCAGGGCCCATAGAGCTCTGGTCAAAAGTAGTGCACTAGGTAGGGGATAGTGTGCTATTTGGGATGCAGTTGTCTCGTTTCAGGGCTGTAAAGTGCATACAACACACGTCGTTAAATGTGGGGAAAGGGAAGCAAGACACAAACAACACACCCCCTGATTTGAATTGTAGAAGCCTGTCAGGGAAACCAGGGCCCAGTATGTTTCTATGTATGACTGTTGAATAAAATGTCTCAAGGATTGTATGGAATACTGAAGCACTCCTTTTAGCTGCCAAGACACAAAACTGCCCTTGTTGTTGTGCGACAGTGTCTCTGCCATGGTGCATTTTGACATGCCCACAATGTCTAGATTAGAAAGTATTTTCCCATCACATAAGGCGTGTTGAGGACCAATCTCCTTACAATGCTACGGCTTAGTCTGCACGGCTGTTGATGCTGCAGTGAGGACAGGTGGGGAATAACGTCTGGATTGGGTGGCCTAGTTTCGGGGGATACCCAGTACTCTGTCACTCCTAGACAGTGATACGAACCGAGGCCCCTGCCTTCCTCCCACCTCTGTCACTAAGAGAAAATGTGCCACGCAATTCCCAGCACGTCCCGATGTTTCTTTTGTAATATTCAAGAGAAGAAAGGGGAAATTAGCGCTCATGAAATATACAGACGGTCGAGAGTCCCTTGCATGTTGCTGCCTGGGAAGTCTTGGAGCTAGGCGGTGCGTCGTATTTAGCATGTCTGGCGTTCAGGGAAATGCATTTGTTGATTCCGCCAAGTTTTTGTTTGTCCATTCCTCTGAGATCTCCAGCGTATTTTTACCTCGATTGTTGAAAGTCTTCAACAAATGAACAACAGTAGCTCTCTACAATGCCACTGTCACCAGGAAATATATACTGCATAATGTAATAGCATTATGATCATTAACCCATGGCAGAAGTGCTTTTCACAGCTTATTGCCAGTCAGAGGAGGCTGGTGGAAGGAGTTATAGGATGGTGGGCTCATTGTAATGGCCGGAATGGAATAAATGGAACGGTTTCAAACATATGGAAACCACATGTTTGACTCCATTCCATTCCAGCCATTACAATAAGCCTGTCCTCCTATTGCTCCTCCCACCAGCCTCCTCTGTTGCCAGTTTCTGATCACACTCTGGAATTCAGTAGAAACCTCTGTGCTACTGTGGCCCTTGATTCATGATGTCCTCTAAGATCCAGTTCAGAGTTTCAAACACGACATGATTGCCCTGAAGTGAGGAGGCTGTGCTACATGGCCCTCTTAAGCTCCATAGGAAGTGATGAGGCTGTGCTACATGGCCCTCTTAAGCTCCATAGGAAGTGAGGAGGCTGTGCTACATGGCCCTCTTAAGCTCCGTAGGAAGTGAGGAGGCTGTGCTACATGGCCCTCTTAAGCTCCATAGGAAGTGATGAGGCTGTGCTACATGGCCCTCTTAAGCTCCATAGGAAGTGATGAGGCTGTGCTACATGACCCTCTTAAGCTCCATAGGAAGTGATGAGGCTGTGCTACATGACCCTCTTAAGCTCCATAGGAAGTGATGAGGCTGTGCTACATGGCCCTCTTAAGCTCCATAGGAAGTGAGGAGGCTGTGCTACATGGTCCTCTTAAGCTCCGTAGGAAGTGAGGAGGCTGTGCTACATGGCCCTCTTAAGCTCCGTAGAAAGTGAGGAGGCTGTGCTACATGGCCCTCTTAAGCTCCATAGGAAGTGATGAGGTTGTGCTACATGGCCCTCTTAAGCTCCATAGGAAGTGATGAGGCTGTGCTACATGACCCTCTTAAGCTCCATAGGAAGTGATGAGGCTGTGCTACATGACCCTCTTAAGCTCCATAGGAAGTGATGAGGCTGTGCTACATGGCCCTCTTAAGCTCCATAGGAAGTGAGGAGGCTGTGCTACATGGTCCTCTTAAGCTCCGTAGGAAGTGAGGAGGCTGTGCTACATGGCCCTCTTAAGCTCCGTAGAAAGTGAGGAGGCTGTGCTACATGGCCCTCTTAAGCTCCATAGGAAGTGATGAGGTTGTGCTACATGACCCTCTTAAGCTCCGTAGGAAGTGAGGAGGCTGTGCTACAGGGCCCTCTTAAGCTCCGTAGGAAGTGAGGAGGCTGTGCTACATGGCCCTCTTAAGCTCCATAGGAAGTGATGAGGCTGTGCTACATGGCCCTCTTAAGCTCCGTAGAAAGTGAGGAGGCTGTGCTACATGGCCCTCTTAAGCTCCATAGGAAGTGATGAGGTTGTGCTACATGGCCCTCTTAAGCTCCATAGGAAGTGAGGAGGCTGTGCTACAGGGCCCTCTTAAGCTCCGTAGGAAGTGAGGAGGCTGTGCTACATGGCCCTCTTAAGCTCCGTAGGAAGTGAGGAGGCTGTGCTACAGGGCCCTCTTAAGCTCTGTAGGAAGTGAGGAGGCTGTGCTACATGGCCCTCTTAAGCTCCGTAGGCGTTTAGGAGGGAAATCAGGCTAGTTAGCCACTCATGAGGTTAAGAGACGAGAGCGGGGAGAACAACTCTCACTCTTTGATGATTTTCGCTAGGGAGAGGAGAGACTTATCTAAGAGGCCACCACTTAGAACACGCCGCCCGGGGGGGGTCACACTTGCCCTTTGATTGGCCCACATCTGTCGTCCGACGACGGCAGCTGATCTGAAATGCCGGTGGGATATTGATTCCATGGATGGTTCTATCAGAGCCTAGGTATGTGACCCTCCGGCGTCTGGTAGGAGCTATCGCTACTGGATTTACTGTAAGCATGCCTCCCTAATGGCACCCTATTCCCTATGTAGTGCACTAAAGTAGTGCACCAAAGTCGTGCACTTCATAGGGAATAGGGTGCCATTAGGGACACACACCTAAGAGTTGTGCCAGTCGCCACTGATTAATGTTTTGGCACATCGATAAAGCTTTAATTGAAAAGTTGTTTGACGAAATGAATGATTCTGATTCAGTTGTGCAGAATTACAATTTGAATTTAATCATAATTGCACAACAAGCGCTATGAATCATAAACTGACAAGCTTTAGTTTCAAGTCCAGGCCACGTATTGTTGCAAATGTTCTGGAGTGCAATTTGAACTGTTTGTAAACCCACTGGCCTCTTGAACCAAACAGCAGGCTTTGAGGCCTTCTGTACTAAAGGGGCTCCGCAGGGCCAGCCATCAATTCTGTCTGTGGTCATCACTCCCTGCCTTGGACTCCTCAGAATCTCAGCTCCCCAACCTCAAGATGACTCAACCCTTCCCACTGTGCTGCCTTTGTGGAAAACATCGGTGGAATATAAGAAAACAATCACACATGCACACACAAAATAACAAACAGCTCGTCTTCCTAGTATGCATCCCATCTCATCATACATAGGATGCCATAGCAACATATTTACTTTGATATGCAGATGCCCCCTCCATATGTATTATACCCTAGGGGATTTAGATTTTCTAGAGCGAGAGAGAGCTGACTTCTTAATTGTGATACGACTTCTGGTTGTCTTGTCTCTATTCTCTTTCTTTTGGTTTCTGAATCTTGTTGTTTGTCTTACAGATGTGAAGAGCTGGAGCTGGGACTTGGAGCCGCAGTAGAAAACGCCCGTAGGTAGAAGAGCACCGAACAAGGATTATCTGGGTGGAAAACGCCCGTAGGTAGAAGAGCACCGAACAAGGATTATCTGGGTGGAAAACGCCCGTAGGTAGAAGAGCACCGAACAAGGATTATCTGGGTGGAAAACGCCCGTAGGTAGAAGAGCACCGAACAAGGATTATCTGGGTGGAAAACGCCCGTAGGTAGAAGAGCACCGAACAAGGATTATCTGGGTGGAAAACGCCCGTAGGTAGAAGAACACCGAACAAGGATTATCTGGGTGGAAAACACCAACCTGCGAGTTGGGGATCTTCGTGTGTGAGGATGTCAGTGTTTTCGCCTCGCTGACTGCGATGTGCTTCTCTAGGTAGCCCCCGGGCAGCGTTCCTCCTCTCTGAAATCACCACCTCCTTTTCCCCTGTCCCTCCCCCTATCCTTCCTCCTCTCCCCCTATCCCTCCCCCCATCTCATTTACTCCCACCAACCACCAGCTGCTCCATGGGTCCCCTGTGTCCGAGTAATGGTGTGAGCCGGACACAGGCCCACACCTCCGGCCAACTGTAGCCCCCCCACCCCAGCCCCCCTCGGTCCCATTACTTTTTTTTTGTACATTTTTTTTGTACTGGCTTATTTCTTCTCACTATCCCTGGAGTTTATTCTTGTTTGGAACCAGGGATGGATGGACCATCGGAGGCCAGCAAGCATGGCAAGAAGACGACCAGTCAAAAGCTGGAAGACCAGAAGAAGGTAGGATCAACATCACCTTCTTCCATCTCTCCTGTTTTGTCTGGTCCTGTCTGGCTCACTTGGTAGAGCAGTGTGCATCTCTCCTGCTGTGAGTGGTCCTGTCTGGCTCACTTGGTAGAGCATTGTGCATCTCTCCTGCTGTGAGTGGTCCTGTCTGGCTCACTTGGCAGAGCAGTGTGCATCTCTCCTGCTGTGAGTGGTCCTGTCTGGCTCACTTGGTAGAGCAGTGTGCATCTCTCCTGCTGTGAGTGGTCCTGTCTGGCTCACTTGGTAGAGCAGTGTGCATCTCTCCTGCTGTGAGTGGTCCTGTCTGGCTCACTTTGTAGAGCAGTGTGCATCTCTCCTGCTGTGAGTGGTCCTGTCTGGCTCACTTGGTAGAGCAGTGTGCATCTCTCCTGCTGTGAGTGGTCCTGTCTGGCTCACTTGGTAGAGCAGTGTGCATCTCTCCTGCTGTGAGTGGTCCTGTCTGGCTCACTTGGTAGAGCAGTGTGCATCTCTCCTGCTGTGAGTGGTCCTGTCTGGCTCACTTGGTAGAGCAGTGTGCATCTCTCCTGCTGTGAGTGGTCCTGTCTGGCTCACTTGGTAGAGCAGTGTGTATCTCTCCTGCTGTGAGTGGTCCTGTCTGGCTCACTTGGTAGAGCAGTGTGCATCTCTCCTGCTGTGAGTGGTCCTGTCTGGCTCACTTTGTAGAGCAGTGTGCATCTCTCCTGCTGTGAGTGGTCCTGTCTGGCTCACTTGGTAGAGCAGTGTGCATTTCTCCTGCTGTGAGTGGTCCTGTCTGGCTCACTTGGTAGAGCAGTGTGCATCTCTCCTGCTGTGAGTGGTCCTGTCTGGCTCACTTGGTAGAGCAGTGTGCATCTCTCCTGCTGTGAGTGGTCCTGTCTGGCTCACTTTGTAGAGCAGTGTGCATCTCTCCTGCTGTGAGTGGTCCTGTCTGGCTCACTTGGTAGAGCAGTGTGCATCTCTCCTGCTGTGAGTGGTCCTGTCTGGCTCACTTGGTAGAGCAGTGTGCATCTCTCCTGCTGTGAGTGGTCCTGTCTGGCTCACTTGGTAGAGCAGTGTGTTTGCAAAGTCAGTGTTGTGGGTTCGATTCCTGTTGGCGCCACCCGTACAATCTATCCTGCTTTGTTTTAAAACAGTTCCATTAACAAGTGGGATAATCCTCAATACGGGGGGAACACTAAACAGTTCCATTAACAAGTGGGATAATCCTCAATGCGGGGGAAAGACTAAACAGTTCCATTAACAAGTGGGATAATCCTCAATACGGGGGGAAGACTAAACAGTTCCATTAACAAGTGGGATAATCCTCAATACGGGGGGAAGACCAAACAGTTCCATTAACAAGTGGGATAATCCTCAATGTGGGGGGAAGACTAAACAGTTCCATTAACAAGTGGGATAATCCTCAATACGGGGGAAGACCAAACAGTTCTATTAACAAGTGGGATAATCCTCAATACGGGGGGAAGACCAAACGGGGGGAAGACCAAACAGTTCCATTAACAAGTGGGATAATCCTCAATACGGGGGAAGACCAAACAGTTCCATTAACAAGTGGGATAATCCTCAATACGGGGGGAAGACCAAATGGGGGGAAGACCAAACAGTTCCATTAACAAGTGGGATAATCCTCAATACGGGGGGAACACTAAACAGTTCCATTAACAAGTGGGATAATCCTCAATGCGGAAGACCAAACAAATGTATATTTGTCTTTGTTTCACCAAGACGCCAATGTCTAGTTGTTTTGTGATCCAAGTCCCAGTGGCTTGCTTGGCTATACCTCTTATCTGTTGCCTTATCTTAGTTATTTATAAACTGGGGAAATGGGTAGGATGCCTGTTCTGTTCCCCCTAGCCCCTACAGTCTTTCATCTCAGTTTGTCTGGCATCTCTCTGGGCAGAACTCTCCCCGCCACCTGGGAATACATATTTACACACTGTTTGAGCCGCGGCCTTTTTTGTTAAATACTCTGGGAATAGCATAAAAAAAGACAAATAGTTACTACAGAAAACAATATGGTATCCACTCTCCAACTCCTCTTCAGTTTTACAGAGTAGATAGTTAGAGCTGAGGCTAGCCGTGTGGTCTCTCTCGCTCTCTCGCTCTCTCGCTCTCTCGCTCTCTCTCTCAGCGGGAGCGCGGCTCACAGTATGGGGCCCAATTTGAACAGCTACCTCCGACCTGACCTGATTCCCGCTAACCAAGTGCTGCCAATAAGCGCAATTATTCTCCTGCCCGGAACATCAGAGTGCAGGAGACGTGCGGTCGTACATCAGATCTGACGTTTGTGGCACTATTATCATCTCATGAAAGGACATGGAGCTTCATTCTTTTTCCATTTTAGGCCCACAGCCTCCTGTGAGGAGCGCTCACATTTGACCTTTAGTAGTACAACAGTATTGTGGGTGCATGCCTTCTTAGTTATTCTCAGAACTTGAGGTGTGTTGAAGACGGAAATGGTCTCATAAGAGAACAAAGAAAGACTTGCAGACAGAAAATATTTAATCACGTACTTAAGAATCACCCATATATTCTTCAATTCCTCTGAAGGGAATGAACAGTTCAGCCATTAACTTTGATTATTCTTATATAAGTCCATAACTGGCTTAGCACATTGAACGTCATTCGAAAAAAAGCAACAGGACCCTTTGAGGTAAATGAAGACTAAACAAGAACATAAATATAAAGCAAACACTTTAAGGTAGCCTGACTTTGACCAGGCCAATATCGATCAGGATAATCTCTCTTGAACTTTTAAGTCTGCTCGTTTTCAAAAACAAAATGGAAGCAGATTTCTGGCTAATGGAGCCTTCTTCGAATGCCAGCATGCGAGGGGAGAGCCACTGGGAAAAGGTTGATGTTAAATATTCATCCTTGCTCGTAGTTTGGTTTGAAAAAGTTTGCCATGCCAAGAGATAAGTCATTTTTGCTCCCGGCAAGGAAAAATATGATTTTAAGCCAGAGATTCCATGTTTTAGATTTCAGTGATATTTGGATGCTCACTTGACAAAATAGAGTTAAATAGTTGTGCAGGCCAGGCAGACCTTCAACCCAAGCATTCCTTACTTTTCTCTTTCTAGATGTATTGGTATTTGACTGTACATTACCGGTCTGAAAAGGCTTGTCACGATTGGTTGATTGTTGGGGCCCCAGAACCACTTATCAGAGCTGCTACGTCGGCCTTTGTGGGTTGCTACTTCAGAGGCACAGTCTACATCCCAAATGGCACCATATTCCCTATTTAGTGCACTGCTTTTGACCAGGGCCCACTATATTGGCCCACTATATTGGAATAGGGTCATATTTGGGACAGAACCATGTTGCTCTGTGCGGAAAAATAATGATCAATCAATCAAATTGTATTTGTCACATGCTTTGTTAACAACAGGTGTAGACTAACATTACTTAATGGGCTTTTTAATGCCCTTTTCACACATAGACTGTAGACTGACTATCATATTAAGGCCTATCACTCCTGACTATTAGTGTACGGCTGAATACAACAGTAGAAATGAAGTGGTGTTGTTGTGGTGTTGTTGAAGGGAGGGTTTAAAAAGAGAGTAGTTGCAGAACTTTGGCAGTGGGCAGCGTAGGGCAGGGCTCCCCTGTGAATACTCCGTCAAAGGGAGGGGGTATGCTGCCAGCAGAAGGCTTGGTACACTCCTCACTGGGTCACAGTGTGAATGGAGATGATCAAGCCCCACGGCTGATACACCAGTGATACCCAGTCATGAGGATGCCCTCTCTCTGGAACACTCACTCTGTGTGTGTGTGTGCTTTCTCTCGCTCTCTCTCTCTCTCCATCCTTCTCCATCCGTCTCTCTCCCTCTCCATCCTTCTCCATCCGTCTCTCTCCCTCTCCATCCCTCTCTCTCCATCCTTCTCCATCCGTCTCTCTCCCTCTCCATCCTTCTCCATCCATCTCTCTCCATCCTTCTCCATCCCTCTCTCTCCATCCTTCTCCATCCCTCTCTCTCCATCCTTCTCCATCCGTCTCTCCATCCCTCTCTCTCCATCCTTCTCCATCCGTCTCTCTCCCTCTCCATCCTTCTCCATCCATCTCTCTCCATCCTTCTCCATCCCTCTCTCTCATCCTTCTCCATCCCTCTCTCTCCATCCTTCTCCATCCGTCTCTCCATCCTTCTCCATCCCTCTCTCTCCATCCTTCTCCATCCGTCTCTCCATCCTTCTCCATCCCTCTCTCTCCATCCTTCTCCATCCGTCTCTCCATCCTTCTCCATCCCTCTCTCTCCATCCTTCTCCATCCGTCTCTCTCCCTCTCCATTCCTCTCTCTCTATCCTTCTCCATCCGTCTCTTTCCCTCTCCATCTCTCTCTCTCTCCATCCTCCATCCATCTCTCTCTCTCCATCCTTCTCTGGAGCTACCACGCTGCTGTTTTTTGTCCCTTTGAATGACCAAGCTCTGATGATGTGAAGCTCACCCCGCCCCAGGGATAATGACTAAAGCATCTGATTGGCTCTGGGTGGCGACTGTGTGCGACCTAAGGGTTGGTTGTACGTCTACGGCTGCTTCCCAAAAGGCACTCTAGTCCCAATATAGTGCACTACATTCACCAGGGCCCGTGGTCAAAAGTAGTGCACTATGTAGGGAATAGGGGACGCAGTCTACCACCAATCATCAGGGGGCTCGTTGCTCTGCTAGAATGCCATTTGGCTTTGTTTTATTTCTCTTGAGCAGTAGCCTTTTTGAGGTCTAGTCGAGTTGGTATTTAAGTGGATTCCAGAGCCATCCCTCCCGGCTCTCTCTCTCTCTCTCTCTCTCTCTCTCTCTCTCTATCTAGTGATTTTGTTTTCACACACCGATGTGTTACACTTGTGCATCTATAGGCCCACGGGGGAGGGAGCTATCTCCTCACCCTGTCAAAATTAGCTGCCTAGCCCCCTGTGGTAACTAATCTATCAAGGACTGGTTTTCCCCAACTGTAGCCCAAGAGCTTGTAAATGAGCTGTGAATAATTTAGATAGTGTTATTTAGTATTTTCTGAATCTGTCCAAATCAGATCTACATGCTAATGTCAGAACAGAGGAGAATGGATGAGAATACGAGAATACGAATACGAGAATACATATATGAGAATACATATATGAGAATACGCAGTACATATATAAATCATTTACACGCCACATTCCAATGCAGATGTTCTAACGTGTCTTTGTAAGCGGTGTTCGGAACGGATCTATTGTACAGAGCAGACATAGCAGTTGTTCCAAAATATCTGGCTTAGTGAATGTCGATTACATTTGGGGTGTTGGTTTATTTTGCGGATTCTAGACATTCTTGACTATTTAATTACATTGTTCACACCACACTCTGGTCTTTGGGGTCTACAGCCCTGCACAGCTTACAGATGTTCATTGATCCAGCCTTTGATGTTATGTGAAGCCACATGGTCAATGATTTAGGACGCCTCGTCAATATTTTGGGCGGACATGGACATCGTACCATCTACAATAAGTAGGGTCTGTTCATACGAATCATACGATGACTGTCAAGGTGTTGTTGTTGATACAGAGGGTATGCCTAAGGGTCTCGTCATTAACGAGCTAGCTAGCCTAATCAGCCTTGGTACACTCCTACTGGTTATGCCGTCAAATATGCACAGTTTAGGGTCTCCATTTTGAAAACAGCTCCATGGGAATCCCTCGCTTCTTCAATTCCCCATTGCCCCTCCTCCCCCTACTGCTATGGTAAAAATGTTTCTCAAATATTTTGTTTACCACTTTGCTGAGAAATCGCCCAACATGGCGAGGCCGATTTTAAAGGTTCTCTTGTTGGCAGCTCTTTGCCATCCATATACTGGGTTCCCAATAGAAAGGCCTCGGAGAATACCACACAGTGTGTAATGAATTGAATTGCCGGTGAGTGCACAGCTTCGGTTAGAGTCATGCGCTTTCAATGTAAATGATTAGGGCTCTCAGTGGTGTCCACATTTGCAATGTTCTATCAACAAACGCAACCGCCAAGGCTAATACAGTGTATTTAGTCTTTGGATGGCTTTTTTCGGGTCGCATCAGTTTAATCAAAAATAGAAAATAGACCCCCTCACCTTCATTATGGTATACCCCGCCCTCTTAAAAACCCATTATGTGGACAAATTGGTGCGGAGACACAGTGGACTCTGTTGTACACACCTGCTCTCAATTAGCTGTGCCCCCGTGGAGAGTGACATGGAACTAATGAGCCCATGATTCTGCCCGCCAACCCCTCAGGCCTGATGGAGACTGGCTGCGGACGGGGACCTGCCAGTCAGAGCACCTGCCTGCCACGCATACAGAGCAGGGCCGACAGGTGGAGACTGGAGAGTGACAGGCGACAGAACTCATCTACCACCCCTGTCACTCAGACAGCCTCCATCAGGAGGGTTCTCTACCCCAGGAAGTCCACCTGCTATTGTGTAGGCGATGGTTGTGTGAGTAGCCGACTACACTTCCTGGCAATGCGAGCCATGCTGTAACACTAACTTGTTTCATTGTCGTAACACCTGGTGTTTGTGTAGGGCTAGTGGTAGAGATTTGAAATGGGGGTTTTATTCGATGTCAAAGACGAAGGCATGTTTTCTTTCATGGGACTGGTAATTTATAGGGCGTCTTGTGAAATCACAGTGAGGATACTTGGAGGTTGATTATGGTTCCCTCATAACTGACATACCATCTATGACCCTGAGTGAGAGATGGATAACGCTTTGCAAAACGACCATTTCCTTTGACACAGTTGGGCTTGTAAAGTACTATTCAGATTGCTTGTAAAAACCAGCAAATATAGCATTCGCCCTATTAGTTGTGTGTGTGGCAGTTTGACAGCACATTCGGTAGTATTTGTTACTGGCTGTTCAAAGAAGAAATGTCAAGTACAAGAACAGCTTGCACAATCTAATCTAATCTACTGGGCAGATAATGCTGATCATTTAAGATAATGTGTAAATCATTGATGACAGAAGCAGTACCATCAAACGGTAGAAAACAGTTGGTAGTAGAGTCACTGTTTTGCATACATCCCTGTTAGTCCCAAGCAGGTGTATGTGTTGACTCAATCTCTAAATCTATTCCACCAGCGTTGCCTTTCCCAGATGTGCAACAGTGTCGATGAGATGAACCCTCTCGACCTCAAGTCCCAGGTAGCTCGCGGCAGCACGCTTGCTCACAGATTAAGAGTCGCCTCTTCGGCGGCGCTATCAGCACTAAGGAGCCGCACGGCACCCTCAGCCTCGTCCTCCACACGCCACTTGACCCCGTTATGGCTCGACAGCTCATTCCATGTGCTATTAGTGGGCTGCTACCACAGAATAAAGTCTGAGCGAAAACATGTCAAAACACAACAGAGTCACGGGCGAGACGCTCACAAAGCAGCCCCCCTCCCTCGCCACAGTGCTGCAGAGACTAGAGTGGAGAGTGGGCCCTGGTCCAAGAGAGAGAGAAAGACAGGAAGAGGGAGGAACGAACTCAATGACATTGACATTTCAAGAAACTCAGGGAAAGTCTTTGGTTGCACCCCAGAGCGATGGCGCTACTGTACTTAGTGGAGCTCGTGTTAGTCTCTCGGCTCTCTGCTTCTCTTTAAAGCGCTGTCTGCTGAGAGAGTGGGTGATGGGGAAGGATGAGATCAGATGTGGTCGTCTCTTTGTGGACGGCCGCACATCTGTTGTCTCATTGAAGTCTTTTAAAATGCACTTGGCCCTGGTGTTCTGTAGCATTTGAAGTGCTGAAACAGGGACTCTGGATCGTCAAAGATGATTAGTCCAATTTAGAACCAGGGAGACACCAGTCATCATTGATGAAAAGCGTTAGTCGGAGTCACTGTTCCGGTGTTGCTGTTCACGTGAACTATGATGAATTGAGCTTTATGGGATTGTGCATTATTCTTGATATTTGACAGAGACCAGGGTTCAAATTCTCTTTCACATATCTGAGCGTTTCATTGAGTCTGCCTGGAGTGCTAGACGGACATGGTGGACACTTTCCGGACCATTCCATTGTTCTCTCCTGGCGCAAAGGAACCAATCATAGCTAATTAAAGAAAACCAACCCAGGTTTGATTTGATACCTACTGATTCTGAATCTCACTGCAGTGGCCAAACTACATCCTTTCCATGTCACCATCGACACAGTGTTCTAGAGAGAGAGGATGATTCCATTTACTATCAGGCAGGGGTGCAACTTTGGTTTTAGAAGTGGGGGGCATACTGTAATTATAATTATTTTTTTGTCTGATAAACCCTCCAACCAGCCTACCCGACCGCTCTGAGGCGTCCGCGTGGTCTTAAAGCACACCATTGCCTTGTCTTGTATCACATTCCATTGATAAAACCGGGGGGGACAAAAATGAAATTTCAGAATGTGGGGGGATATGTCCCCCCCATCCCCAGTGAAAGTTGCACCACTGCTATCAGGGATCCCATATGATCTTAAAATATTAGCTCTCGGCTGTCCTATTTATCTCATAACCCCGGGCAGGACATTGGGGATGTAGTGTATAATGACCCCCGTGTGATGACTTGTGTCCCATCCGGTGATGCCACACCATCTCCAACTGGGCCACAATGAGAGCCACCGAATCTGAATCCCTCACAATCCTGTGATACCATCAGGAATTGTATCCCTCTCACCCGCGCTCGGTGTAGTTAATGGAAAGCTCTCTTTATCTGGTGCTGCACGTCGCCCAGATGAGATTGCTTCCCCTGCCAGCTTGAATTTCCCCATTGATTGTGCAGCCACTGAGATACAGCCACACTCTATACCTATTAGGTCCCTGTATTAAATCACACAGCTATAAGAGGGGTTACAGTCGGAGGGGGAATTCAAATGGATTGCCCCGGCCTGTATAGAATGTCTATGGGTACCATACACTTTCATTCAAGCCTCTCTTCGCGGTATGGAATGTGCCGCGCCGATTTCCCTGAAATATCGCCGCGTCGTAAAGACGAACATATCCCAAACCAGGGTCGTATATTGTTCAATTGAAATCCCATTATTTGGGCCAGCATGGCGACATGTATCGGCGTTGCATTGTAGAGAAAGAGCGATTTGTACCCAATACAGCAGGCAATCTAAATGGTAATCATGTAAACCTCAACCTGACAGGCGTATTCTCTCAATCAGAGAGCAAGAGCCCATACAACCAAAGCAGCACTTTGGGAAGGGTCATGAAACCATCAGAACTCAATGTTGCTGTGACAGCTGGAATGGCCCGGTAACTACAAGTCACGTCATGGTTTATCGAACATTACAGGTGTCAAAATGTGGACATCTGTACTGTTGAATGGCATTACAACCTCTGCATAGTGCTGAATACTAGGAGACTTCCTACTTGGAGATTTCCAACTGTGATCTGAAATCATATGAAGTTTATGTGTGTAGGCAAGACGGTAGCCTATGTGGACACGGATGATGTTACATGCAATATACATGCATGCAGCACGTGTGAAACATGTGGATGGTAACATTATATATGCATGTACAGCGTATTGGCATGTAAGTATGCACCCCAGAAGTGTGATTCACAATCTCCACGAAATTCCCATTAAAGCACCAGCAAGCTGTCAATTACAATTTGCACATTAGTGATATGTGTGTATTGATAAAGAACACTCACCCCCACCCCCCACCCACCTACCATCAATCTGCAGTATCTCCAAACAGATTACCTTTGGTACAGCCTTCTTGTATTAAAGCCAATCTGACACGATGCTGGCTGGTTCCCCCTGGTTCTCGTGTACCTGCATCAACATTCTGTAAGCATGGCCGCCCCCCGTCCCTCTAATAACAGATAAAAGGATTATCTGAGCAGCTGTGTTCTTAACGGGTGTCAGGGAGGGTCAGAGGAGGACGCTTGCAGGCACGCATGCAGGCTCATACCAGCCAAAAGATGGAGTACTGCCACTATGTCTATCTCTGTGGGTTTTGTATGTATGGATTAGTGGTGGGCACCAATATCGATAATTAGATATGAGATGGATATAGTTTGATATCCATATGACAAGGCATAGCGTGATATCAGTTTATCCTTGCTGTTAGTCACTGTTATGTAAAATCAGATTCAGAAAACTTGAATGTCCTCAAAGAGCCAATTCATCTTGCAGCAGTCATAAAACATTTAACATCTAAAAATATTAAATAAATAGCAAAGGATATTTACAAGCAAATTGGCAGGGTAAGTGCTGTTTCATGGTGCAGGTGCTAAGTGCAATTAGTCCAACATTTGTTAAGTTGCAGAATTGCATTCGGAATAAAAGAGTACTTGGCCCTATTTTTTTTCATACCTTAGGTATTCTGTACCTGCGTCCAGAGGGAAGGAGCTGGTATACGGAGTGGAATGGATGGGAAGACTGCTGTTTTATTAGCCTTCTGGAGGGCTCTGCCCAGGTAGAGAGAGATGGAGGGCTCTGCCCAGGTAGAGAGAGATGGAGGGCTCTGCCCATGTAGAGAGATGGAGGGCTCTGCCCAGGTAGAGAGATGGAGGGCTCTGCCCAGGTAGAGAGATGGAGGGCTCTGCCCAGGTAGAGAGATGGAGGGCTCTGCCCAGGTAGAGAGATGGAGGGCTCTGACTAGGTAGAGAGATGGAGGGCTCTGCCCAGGTAGAGAGATGGAGGGCTCTGACCAGGTAGAGAGATGGAGGGCTCTGCCCAGGTAGAGAGATGGAGGGCTCTGCCCAGGTAGAGAGATGGAGGGCTCTGCCCAGGTAGAGAGATGGAGGGCTCTGCCCAGGTAGAGAGATGGAGGGCTCTGCCCAGGTAGAGAGATGGAGAACTCTGCCCAGGTAGAGAGATGGAGGGCTCTGCCCAGGTAGACAGATGGAGAACTCTGCCCAGGCAGAGAGATGGAGGGCTCTGCCCAGGTAGAGAGATGGAGGGCTCTGCCCAGGTAGAGAGATGGAGGGCTCTGCCCAGGTAGAGAGATGGAGGGCTCTGCCCAGGTAGAGAGATGGAGGGCTCTGCCCAGGTAGAGAGATGGAGGGCTCTGCCCAGGTAGAGAGATGGAGGGCTCTGCCCAGGTAGAGAGATGGAGGGCTCTGCCCAGGTAGAGAGATGCTAGTTCTTGCTGTTACTGCCCCATGATTTTCCTGACTATTTTGCCCAAGTTATTTTTCTGTTCAACCTTGATATTCCCAAACCAGCAGGTCAAGTAAGGGGTTTCCCACTGAAGTAGTGCGCACCTCAGAGAGATGTTGCCAACTCCTACCTGCTGAGACCTATCAGTTAGGAAGTTGGTGATCCATGTGATAAGCATAGCATCAAGTCTGAAGTCTCCTCTCAGTCTGTCCGCGAGGACCAACGGATTGATTGTGTTAAATGCTGAGGAGAAATCTGTGAACATGATTCGCACATGGGTTTTACTGCCCTCCAGATGTATGTACACCAGATGTAAGAGCTAGAGGTTGGCATCATCTGTTCCTCTCTCTGACCGGTATGCAAATTGGAGGGGGTCAAGAAGGTGTCTGGTGGTGTTGATGATGTATGTCTTGATGATCTTTTCAAGAGATTTAATCAAGATAGAGGTAAGAGAGACAGGTCTGTAGTCATTTGATGCAGATGGATGAGAGGTTTTTGGGACAGGTACGACAATAGATTTTTTCTATAAAGATGTAATTTTCCATGTATCCAGGGACCGCTGAAAGAGAGAGCAGAAGACACCTCTCAGCTGAGTGGAACAGTGTTTCAAGACACGACCACTTAAAAAAGAGCATACATGACCGTTCGTCCAGGAACAAAACCCTCTCACAGGCTCTCAATTACGCATACTTAACTGCCTGCTGATGGGCCATCACTGGGCTTCCCATTGTATACAAACTGGTTGGGTACAGTAGGTTAGGCCTCCAGAACATTCACACGTGACCCAATGGGCAATCAGCAAGCAGCTGTCTGGACGTCACAAAGATGTGGAAGAGAACAAAAAAATTAAGCATTCACACAGTTAGAATGTTTTTCATAAAATTGATATGATATCGATATCTGATCAGAAAAAAAGTCTAAATATATTGACTTAGATTTTCCATATCCCCTGTCCTGGCACCCCAATGGGAACTAGCTCCCCTCTGAAGCTAGGATATCAGAGTCCTGGCACCCCAATGGGAACTAGCTCCCCTTTGAAGCTAGGATAGCAGAGTCCTGGCACCCCAATGGGAACTAGCTCCCCTCTGAAGCTAGGATATCAGAGTCCTGGCACCCCAATGGGAACTAGCTCCCCTTTGAAGCTAGGATAGCAGAGTCCTGGCACCCCAATGGGAACTAGCTCCCCTCTGAAGCTAGGATATCAGAGTCCTGGCACCCCAATGGGAACTAGCTTCCCTCTGAAGCTAGGATATCAGAGTCCTGGCACCCCAATGGGAACTAGCTTCCCTCTGAAGCTAGGATAGCAGAGTCCTGGCACCCCAATGGGAACTACCTCCCCTCTGAAGCTAGGATAGCAGAGTCCTGGCACCCCAATGGGAACTAGCTCCCCTCTGAAGCTAGGATATCAGAGTCCCTGCCCATCTTCTGAAAACACCTGAAAGCCTACCTCTTCTAAGTGTATCTGAAATCATTTTCACCCCTACTATCACTGACTTTGCTGATAGCTTATTTATTGATGGAAAATGTGCTTACTATGACTGTGATATGTGGTTGTCCCACCTAGCTATCTTAAGATGAATGCACTAACTGTAAGTCACTCTGGATAAGAGCGTCTGCTAAATGACTAAAATGTAAATATATGTCAAAAATGGTGCCCTTCACCAGTAAGGATACAAATGCTTTGATATACTACCGCTCTGCAAGTCTTGTCCCTGGTCCTACCACTTTTGTCTTACCACCACTGTTTTAGAGAGGCAGGAAGCTCAATGAAGACATGCTTCTCTTGGTGCTGATTGTTCATGTTATCACATTAAGAAAATACAGGCCTGAAGTGCTGTCATGTCACCTGACCTGATCTGATCTGATGTACATTCTTTTGAAATGGTGCACATCTTTCCCACACCTGAGACTGACAGTGGCCTGTGGGCTTTTCCACCAACAGGTTTATCCTGATCCATAGTTTACCTTGGGACTAATGCCATTTTCCGCTCGATGAAACGTTATTTGTTCATTGTGCTTCTGAAGTATGCAGGTGAATGATGTCCCAAGGTTTCCTCAAATTTACAGATAGTTGATAACTCAAATTAACAGAGCTTTTCTCCCCCTAAATCTACTTCAAAAGGTTTTCCTAGCAATTCCTGTTGAGTCTGCTTTCTTGATGTCAACAGTGTCTATGACTACTACTATTACCCAGACCCCACAGGAAATGGTGTTGACTGACTATTACCCAGACCCCACAGGAAATGGTGTTGACTGGCTATTACCCAGACCCCACAGGAAATGGTGTTGACTGACTATTACCCAGACCCCACAGGAAATGGTGTTGACTGACTATTACCCAGACCCCACAGGAAATGGTGTTGACTGACTATTACCCAGACCCAACAGAGAATGGTATTGACTGACTATTACTCAGACCCCACAGGGAATGGTGTTGACTGACTATTACCCAGACCCCACAGAGAATGGTGTTGACTGACTACCACTGTTACCCAGACTCAACAGAGAATGGTGTTGACTGACTATTACCCAGACTCAACAGAGAATGGTGTTGACTGACTATTACCCAGACCCCACAGAGAATGGTGTTGACTGACTATTACCCAGACCCCACAGAGAATGGTGTTGACTGACTATTACCCAGACCCCACAGAGAATGGTGTTGACTGACTACCACTGTTAGCCAGACCCCACACAGAGAGTGGTTTTGTGACTTTGGGCTGCTCAGTGCTCTGACTCCATCGTCACAATTAGATCCGTCAGAAGTGACTCACAGGTTTTGGGGCAGTGTTCAACATGGAGAGTTCTCGGGGGTGGGAAAGTGCACAGTAGCGTGTGCAAGACGAATTTGTGTATTGGTCGCTCCATAAAGGCAACGGTCTTGATGAATACGAAGTGACAGGGACACCTGCACAGATCTTGTGTCCAGTCACCCACCCGAAATGAAGATCAGCCTTAGTCGACTTACATAACCTTGATCTACACAGTCATCTTTGGTCATTGCTTCCAATGCTCTGCATGTGAGCATTGCATGTGGCTTCCTTCTCGTCTGACCCTTTAACTTTGGAATGCAATTACGGCTTCAGCCGGATCAGGTGCTGCCTTTCGTGGCCCCACTTCCTGTCAGACCAATCTGTGTGACTGATCTGTAGCTTCATATGCCCAGGTGGAGTCTGGCATGCTCCAAACACAGGAGAAATAAAACCAAGAGCAGTTTTGTTTTGATACATTATTCACAAAACGCTCTCCTCATCGGAGCTATCCCGTGTTTCATCCCTGCATACAATCCCACGTCTCATCTCCTGTGAAGTCTCTCCTCATCGGAGCTATCCCGTGTTTCATCCCTGCATACAATCCCACGTCTCATCTCCTGTGAAGTCTCTCCTCATCGGAGCTATCCCGTGTTTCATCCCTGCATACAATCCCACGTCTCATCTCCTGTGAAGTCTCTCCTCATCAGAGCTATCCCGTGTTCCATCCCTGCATACAATCCCACGTCTCATCTCCTGTGAAGTCTCTCCTCATCGGAGCTATCCCGTGTTTCATCCCTGCATACAATCCCACGTCTCATCTCCTGTGAAGTCTCTCCTTGTAAGAGTGAAGGCCACTGTTCAAGAAAGAAGGCCCACAACCCTGGAGCCGGCGTTGAGTGTAATTCCATTTGCATTTACATGCATTTAGCAGTGATTTGTCAACGGTTATTATTAAGCGGCACCAGTGTAGCACCAGTACGCCGGGGCTATTATCCTGACGACTGGGTGACAGGCCCTCTCACTAGCGGGTTTCATTCCCACCAAGACATCTCTAATCTCAGAGGTATTTGTGTCAGTGCTCCCGGATTAGAAACTAATCATAAAGAAGGGATCCTCCCCCTCTTTCCTCCTCCATCTCTCTCCTTGGATATAGGACTTTATCCTCTTTCCTCCATCTCTCTCATTGGATATAGGACTTTATCCTCTTTCCTCCATCTCTCTCCTTGGATATAGGACTTATCCTCTTTCCTCCATCTCTCTCCTTGGATATAGGACTTTATCCTCTTTCCTCCATCTCTCTCCTTGGATATAGGACTTTATCCTCTTTCCTCCATCTCTCTCCTTGGATATAGGGCTTTATCCTCTTTCCTCCTCCATCTCTCTCCTTGGATATAGGGCTTTATCCTCTTTCCTTCTCCATCTCTCTCCTTGGATATAGGGCTTTATCCGCTTTCCTTCTCCATCTCTCTCCTTGGATATAGGGCTTTATCCCTAGAGGCTCTGTGATTGAGTCGTTACAAGTCAGAGGCACACCCCATTTTTCCAATCTCTGAAACATGCATGTACGTGTTGAATAAACATGTTGGCAGGTAAAAGGAAGGACGCGTTGGCAGTCATGCGTGTCACACTTGACAAGTTGACAGGTGAGAAATGTAGATGAGGACTTTGTGAACCTTTTCTCCAGGAGCACTGTGAATGAAGACAACAGTGTCCTTGACGCCATCAAAGAAGCCAAAGGTTTATTTTCTCTTACTTGAGCCTTTTACTAATTCCAGTTTAATTCTTCAGATAATAGTTGTATACTGGTTAATAATAATAATAATAATAATATTTGAAGTCATTGCGAATAACACCTATTTAAGATATTCTATCAGCTGATGGGTTTCGATATTCTATTCTTCATAAAAAAGTCCCTGGTTGAAATGATGTAATCATGACTTCGTTCCGTCCAGTTTTGCTTGCTGGGTTAAAACTTACTGTAGGCTTACAGAATGTCTTATCAATACGATATTGATCAACCCTGTGGGAGATTATGGGGCGTCTCGCTGAAATCCCAAGCTGAAACAGAACACCAATGCCCTTTTGTGTGTGTGTTTATGATCAAGCCTAGTACTTTTAACGATCTAATGAAGTCAACCAATCATACGTGTACAGTATGTTCTACACTGTGTCTTCTACAGTAGCTAGCTCATCCCTGAGCCGGTGCCTCCGTGGCCTGATGTAGACGCTGCAGGGAGTCATGGTCTATAATAAGCTTCACAGCTGGGGCGCTGCTGCCTCCTCCTCGCGCTGGCAGTGTGAGGAGCTGTGCTTGCTTGGCCTGGGATTGATGGGGTATTTTTGGCACCTCCACTGATGAACTGCTGCATATCGCCTGCTGTAGCACCATCCCAACGGTGCACTTGTGTATTCTCTGTCAGAGATTGTTGTTGGTATTACTTGTGTCAGCCTCTGTAGCTGTCTGTAATACTTGGAGAGAAGGAGAGACCGCAAGAAAGTAATAGATATGTCCAATTCCTTATGCAGTGGGAAAGTGTTTACAAAGGAAGCACTAAAGTGTAAGAACATCCCACAGTTTGGGAGACGTTTTCTGGCCCGGGCAGCGCCTGTGGTCAGCTGTACATTTCACAGGGCCCAGTTCAGCCATGGGAAGAACTCTCAAGGTCACGACAAACAAGGTCTGGGCAGAACCACACAATATCCATTTCCTCCCAACATGCCCGACAGATCACAGGGCTGCGAACCGCTTCCCATGCCCTGGAGATGGACAGGGCCGATAGAATAAAGGAGGAATCCATTTTAGAAACACTCGGGTCACGAATCCTCCGGTACCTTTTTTCACATGTTAATCATTTGTGGGTTTTATTCCGCTCATCTGTCTGTTTTGTAGTTGTCTTTTACAGGGTCACAGGGAAGAGTGAGTTGGCATACCTTAGGTCCAACCCTTGTTTTTGCTTTGCTCACTGGATGGGAAAGCTCTGTTTGGCTGTCTGATTCCTGTCTTCTCTGGATGAATGGATATTGAAATGCATGTCCAGAATTGAACATGCAAGGAAGATTTGCATCGATATCTAACACTAAGATAATGATCCCTAACGTGTCCGGCAACTACTCCAAAATACCTTTGTAGTTACTGAATAGTTGATCTCTTTACAGAAAGCTGTGACTTGTTATTGACCAGTAATAGACCATTGAACTATCATACAGTTAGGCGACTCGCATGGAGAGTTTTATTACATTGAGCAGGCATCCATCCGTTTCCTGCAGGGATCAGTATGAAAAAGACACTGGCCCAGATCTCAGGGCAGTCGTGGCACACCGGAATCCCACTGCTGCTTAACCACAGGCCAAGGTCAAAGGTCAGACTCCCCCCTCAGCGACTGAGCCGTCAGCCAGACACTACCCTAGTAGACAAGCTTCAGACAAGCTTCTGGCTAACCAGGCTACTGCGAGCATAAAGAGACTGATGGAGAGAGAGGGAGAACAGAGAGAGAGAGAAATGGAGAAAGAACAGCCTGGCACAAGGGAAGGGTGACATTATCAAAGCCTTGTCGAAATTAGCGGCGCCTGGTTTATCACATTAAACATGACCATGTCTACACTAATGGATTTTTTTTGAGGCGACGGAAAGGTGCCATTTTGAATCTCATTGACAAACTCCTGAGGGACTGCAGGGGACTCAGTTGGATATGTTAATTGGATGTGATTTTCTAATTTTGCCCCTTCTCAAATTCAGGTCTCTCTCTCTCTGGTGGCTAGTACCGTGGCAAGGGGCGCCTGCCGAACTGGCTTTGCGCCTCAGATTAATTGAGAGATCAAGGCATGATTACTTTTGGATTGTCATTGTACTCAACTAGTAGGCCTGTATAAGATAAGATGGGTAGCATATACTTATTTGTTAGCATAACATATACTAATATTCTTATAGTGTGGTATAGTTATTTATAAAATATGTTAAAAGGGAAATATTTGAACAATGCGGTGCCTATGCATGTCTAGGAGACCAGTCTACAACTGCTCATCCTCCATCCCAAAAACACGTCTTCTCTGAGAGCACATTGCACTAGCTCCTTTTACAGCTCCCTGCCAGTTGGCTATGAATAGCATTTTGCTCCAATCAAGTGAGAACGGTACCTTAGACACTTCCAACATCTGGCTACGTTTTGTTAATTGCTCATTTTCAGTAAATGTTTTTTTGAAGGAAACCAACCCGGCAATATATACGCTTGTCGACACAGACAGGAAGAGTTTGATAGTGGTGTGTGACTGAGTTCACCGGAGAGGTCACCAAAGTAGTGGCTCACTGGCTCTTCATTAGCCAAGCTCAAAGGGAATTGCGGCGCTGCATGTAATTCTGACAACTATTCTGGAAGGAAATAACGGAATAACATGGAGGCTAATTAGCATCTGAGAAATGCAGATTTCTCATTCTGGATTGGTGGGAAAATCTGTTTCCATTTCTTCAATCTAATGATACCTGATGTCCCCGTTGCAATTTGTGGCTAACAAATGAATGATGGGAAAATAAAATGTGTGCTGGCAGAGGCTTGTGTTTTCCATTATAGACCTGTTTTTAGAGGGGGGGAGGAGGGTATTCATCATTTAAATGGAAACGACAGCTTCTATGGGGCTGTAATGCTATGGAAAACAGCTGTAGTCCTGTGTCATTTGGCTTTGAATCCAACCCAAGGCAGTAACGGGGGATACCTCTATGCAGAGACCAGAGAGAAGCTTCGGGTTTGCAATAGAAACTCCAGAGGAATGGCATATTTTGGATTTTTCCGTAGGTGGAGTGAGGCTCGGAAAGATATTGAGGAAGCAGTTCTCCTCTTTGATGAATTCTTTGATGAAATCATTCTGGACGGCTTTCCATTCACTTATGGTAAAGGTGGATCGAGAGTAGTATTCAAGATGACAAAAGCTTGCAACAGGTTAATACTTTATCAGTATTCCGACTGTCATCATCAATTCCTTTAACAGAATGCATTAACAGACTAACAGAGGTTAGTCCAGGGTTCTGGGTTGTATTAGTCAGGTAATACTGGTCTCTTGGGAGGTGTTGGTCGATAATGAGGATCTTTAGAACCATTTCATTTGCTGGTCCATTAATACTGTGTATAGCTATATCACCCATACAGCAGATTCATGAGCCTGCTAACAAGCATGCTGAAAGCAGAGGCAATTATCCATTGAGGTCTCCTATTTCAGGAGCGTCGTAAAACTGAGATCCCTTTATTTTCCAACAAATCATATGAAACTGCTCAAGAAGATCTCAGATCTGGGTGAATCCAAGATGAAGATGGATTTGGACATGTTAGTTGATTATCTCACTTTGATCATCTCTTTCTTAGATCAAATAAGCTTTTATTTGTCACATGCTTTGTAAACAGCAGATGTAGACTAACAGTGAAATGCTTACTTACTGGCCTTCCCAGCAATACAGAGAGAAAGAGACATAATAGAAAGATAACAGGATGAATAAATCCTCATTGAGTAACGATAACTTGGTTATATACACGGGGTACCAGTACTGAGTCAATGAGTAACGATAACTTGGTTATATACACGGGGTACCAGTACTGAGTCGATGTGCAGGGGTACGAACACCGTGTGAAGACAAACGCCTGGTGAGGCAGTCGGTCATCCTTGATCCAGCAGGACAGAAAAACATTTCCCCCCTAGGGCCTCGAGTAGGCCCCTGTCTTTGCCAAGCATCTTAACAGAGAAAACACATTGATTTTGCGAGTCGCCTATTCATCTAGGAAATTGCCCTGATCGTTCGCTCCCAGTATCTGTGGTCAGTTCATCACCCCCATATCGACTTTTGTCTGACTATGATGATCAAACTCCCGCCCAGCCATTCAGATTTCCAACAATAGTACTGTTTTGATAAAAATTTGGCCTGTTTCATTGAAGCAATTCTGAATGGCAAATGTGCAATTTATGAATCAATGCATGTGTGTAACCACCCCTAACATTGATTTGGCATTATGAATGTTGTTGCATTGCTATGGTAACTTGAAGGGATAGCAATGGTTGCACCCAAATGGCATTCCTTATTGATTGGCACTTGTCAACAGTAGTGCACTATGCAGGTAATAATACACCAGTTGGGACTCAGCCAATGTCTTTACAATTATATGTCAACGTGTCAAGAGCTTCCAGTAAGTAGATTGGGTGTCGCCGGAGCGTATCGGTCTGAGAATCACGGATGTGTCGGCGGGCGACAGACCTTCAGACGGCTTGTGGAGTAAATCATAATCACCAGACAGATAGGAGGCGCAGGGACAAACCACAGAAACGGTAGCCTTGTCCCAGCAGGCAAAACAACCACATTACAACCCCCAAAATATGGTTGCAATAATGTCATTACACCCGCATTATTGCTTGTAATGTGGTTGTTATGAGGTCATTTCAACCAGCTTTGCCCGCTGGTATAGTTATGGCGGATTTGTCTCCTGATAACGATCTGCTATTGTGAATAGATTTTTCCTCATTACTACTGTAGCAGTAATAAACAAATAACTTTCTGTGGCAGTGTCTCAAAAGTCCATTTGAAATGTGTTTACAACAGTGTTATTACATGATAGCAGCCCGATTCAGAACCACCTACTGCACGTGTCAAACTCATTCCATGGAGGGCCGTGTGTCTGCAGGTTTACACTCCTCCCATGGACTTGATTGATGAATGATGGTCACGGATTAGTAAACAACTCCCCTCACCTGGTTGTCTAGGTCTTAAGAACTCCCCTCACCTGGTTGTCTAGGTCTTAACTGAAAGGAGCAACCAAACACCAGCGGACACTAGGCCCTCTGTGTAATGAGGTTGACACCTCTGCAGTACAGCATTGGTAATAGCGTTGTTGCTTAGACCGGTCAATACAACACATACATGTGACTGTAGAATTCAGCAAGGATTCCATGTAGCAGCCAGGACACAGAGGTGTTTTTCAGAGGTGAAATAGTCCCCTGTTGCTCAGACTGAGATCTTACGGCTGACCTAATTTTGTCTGCAGGTGTTTCCTGAGTGTTTCCTTGACTTCGAGAGAGAGAAAGAAAGAGCGGGAGGGAACACACTGTCATCACAGTACACCACACTGACAGAGTACATGAGGCTCCCCCTGTCCCGCCTCTCCCTCTTCTTTCTGAGAACACACTCATGCACTCACTAACCTGACCTATCAGAGGGCAGGATGGAGCTACTGTACCTAGGATGGGCTTGGGGATGGTTTGGGACTGATCTGACTGGCTGGCTCACTCGCTCCCTCACTCACCGTCTCAGTTTAAATTGGAATTAACCGCCTGCACACACACACCTAACATATTCTACCATAAAACGTTCCTCACGTTTCAAACCAATGAATAAATGAAAACATTGCCTTGATCCCAGTAGTATTGAGATACAGCGTTGTCTCTGTATGTTGCTATTAGGACCTAGTCATCCCTACTTTCCCATAACATGATTTCCATGTCAGTAACTGCCTGGTCCTGCAACTGCCATGAAATGATTTGTTAATGTATCCTTGGTGATAATCAAATCAAATCAAATCAAGTTTATTTTATATAGCCCTTCGTACATCAGCTAATATCTCGAAGTGCTGTACAGAAACCCAGCCTAAAACCCCAAACAGCAAGCAATGCAGGTGTAGAAGCACGGTGGCTAGGAAAAACTCCCTAGAAAGGCCAAAACCTAGGAAGAAACCTAGAGAGGAACCAGGCTATGAGGGGTGGCCAGTCCTCTTCTGGCTGTGCCGGGTGGAGATTATAACAGAACTATGCCAAGATGTTCAAAATGTTCATAAGTGACAAGCATGGTCAAATAATAATCATGAATAATTTTCAGTTGGCTTTTCATAGCCGATCATTAAGAGTTGAAAACAGCAGGTCTGGGACAGGTGGCGGTTCCATAACCGCAGGCAGAACAGTTGAAACTGGAATAGCAGCAAGGCCAGGTGGACCGGGGACAGCAAGGAGTCATCATGCCCGGTAGTCCTGGTGCTTGGTCCTAGGGCTCAGGTCCTCCGAGAGAGAGAAAGAAAGAGAGAAGGAGAGAATTAGAGAGAGCCAAGATTTTCAAAATGTTCATAAATGACAAGCATGGTCAAATAATAATCAGGAATAAATGTCAGTTGGCTTTTCATAGCCGATCATTAAGAGTTGAAAACAGCAGGTCTGGGACAGGTAGGGGTTCCGTAACCGCAGGCAGAACAGTTGAAACTGGAATAGCAGCAAGGCCAGGCGGACTGGGGACAGCAAGGAGTCATCATGCCCGGTAGTCCTGACGTATGGTCCTAGGGCTCAGGTCCTCCGAGAGAGAGAAAGAAAGAGAGAAGGAGAGAATTAGAGAGAGCCAAGATTTTCAAAATGTTCATAAATGACAAGCATGGTCAAATAATAATCAGGAATAAAAGTCAGTTGGCTTTTCATAGCCGATCATTAAGAGTTGAAAGCAGCAGGTCTGGGACAGGTAGGGGTTCCATAACCGCAGGCAGAGCAGTTGAAACTGGAACAGCAGCAAGGCCAGGTGGACTGGGGACAGCAAGGAGTCATCATGCCCGGTTTGCTGTGACGTATGGTCCTAGGGCTCAGGTTCTCAGAGAGAGAGAAAGAAAGAGAACGAGAGAATTAGAGAGAGCATACTTAAATTCACACAGGACACTGGATAAGACAGGAGAAGTACTCCAGGTATAACCAACTAACCCTAGCCCCCCGACACATAAACTACTGCAGCATAAATACTACGGGTAATAATGCCTTCACCAGTGTAATATGTACAAGCTAGGTTATCTCCCAACCTACTGGGTTATCTCCCAACCTACTGGGTTATCTCCCAACCTACTGGGTTATCTCCCAACCTACTGGAGCAGGTAGCCTAGCGATTAAGAGCGTTGGGCCAGTAACTGAAAGGTCGCTGGTTCGAAGCCGCAAGGTGGAAAAATCATCCGTTCTGCCCTTGATCAAGGCAGTTATTCCCCAACAACAAGTGCTAATTCACAGGGTTTGGGTTAAATGTTGAAGACACATTTTGGTTGATTGCCTTCAGTTGTGCAACTGACTAGGTGTTACGCCCTGACCGTAGAGAGCTTTTTATGTCTCTATTTTGGTTTGGTCAGGGTGTGATTTGGGTGGGCATTCTATGTTCCTTTTTCTATGATTTGTATTTCTGTGTGTTTGGCCGGGTGTGGTTCTCAATCAGAGGCAGCTGTCTATCGTTGTCTCTGATTTAGAACCATACTTAGGTAGCCTTTTCCCACCTGTATTTGTGGGTAGTTGTCTATGTGTAGTTGCATGTCAGCACTAGTTGTTTATAGCTTCACGTTCGTTTTGTTAGTTTGTTTAAGTGTTTATAGCTTCACGTTCGTTTTGTTAGTTTAAGTGTTCTTCGTTTGAATAAAATAAGAATGTATTCCAATCACGCTGCGCCTTGGTCTCCTCCCTTTGACGGACGTGACACTAGGTATCCCCTTCCCAATAATAAAGAGTTAGAATGCACTTTGATCCTCATTAAATCAAACTTTATTTGTCACATGCCCCCGAATACAACAAGTGTAGACCTTACCGTGAAATGCTTTCTTACAAGCCCTTAACCAACAGTGCAGTTCAAGAAGAAGTAAAAACGAATAAAAACTAACACAATAAAATAACAATAACGAGGCTATATACAGGGGGTACCGGTACCGAGTCAGTGTGCAGGGGTACAGGTTAGTTGAGGTAATTTGTACATGTAGATAGGGGTGAAATGACTATGCATAGATAATAAACAGCGAGTAGCAGCAGTGTACAAAACAAATGGGGGGGGGGGGGTGTCAATGTAAATAGTCCGGTGGCCATTTGATTAATTGTTCAGCAGTCCCATGACTTGGTGGTAGAAGCTGTTAAAGAGCCTTTTGGACCTAGACTTGGCGCTCCGGTACCACTTGCCGTGCGGTAGCAGAGAAAACAGTCTATGACTTGAGTGACTAGAGTCTCTGACCATTTTTGGGGCTTTCCTCTGACACCGCCGAGTATATAGGTCCTGGATGGCAGGAAACTTGGCCCCAGTGATGTACTGGGCCGTACAAACTACCCTCTGTAGCACCTTATGGTCAGATGACGAGCAGTTTCCATACCAGGTGTTGATGCAACCCGTCAGGATGCTCTCGATGGTGCAGCTGTAGAACTTTTTGAGGATCTGGGGACCCATGCCAAATATTTTCAGTCTCCTGAGGGGGAAAAGGTGTTGTCGTGCCCACTTCACGACTGTCTTGGTGTGTTTGGACCGTGATAGTTTGTTGGTGATATGGACACCAAGGAACTTGAAACTCTCGACCCACTCAACTACAGCCCCATCAATCTTAATTGGGGCCTGTTCAGCCCGCCTTTTCCTGTAGTCCACGATCAGCTCCTTTGTCTTGCTCACATTGAGGGAGAGGTTGTTGTTCTGGCACAACACTGCCAGATCTCTGACCTCCTCCCTATAAGCTGTCTCATCGTTGTCGGTGATCAGTCCTACCACTGTTGTGTCATCAGCAAACTTAATGATGGTGTTGGAGTCGTGTTTGGCCACGCAGTCATGGGTGAACAGGGCGTGGCAGACGTGTTGTTGCCTACCCTTTCACCTGGGGGCAGCCCGTCAAGAAGTCCAGGATCCAGTTGCAGAAGGAGGTGTTTAGTCCCAGAGTCCTTAGCTTAGTGATGAGCTTTGTGGGCGCTATGGTGTTGAACGCTGAGCGGTAGTCAATGAATAGCATTCTCACATTGGTGTTCTTTTTGTCCAGGTGAGAAAGGGCAGTGTGGAGTGCGATTGAGATTGCATCATCTGTGGATTTGTTGGGGAGGTATGCAAATTTGAGTGAGTCTAGGGTATCCGGGAGAATGCTGTTGATATGAGTCATGACCAGCCTTTCAAAGCACTTCATGGCTACCGACGTGAGTGCTACGGGGCAGTAATCATTTAGGCAGGTTACCTTCGCTTCCTTGGGAACAGGGACTATGGTGGTCTGCTTGAAACATGTAGGTATTACAGACTCAGTCAGGTAGAGGTTGAAAATGTCAGTGAAGATGTGGTCTGAATAATTATACTATGATGTGGTCTGAATAACTATGTTGGTGTTATGGAATGCAGAGAGGTCAATTAGTCCACAAAATTAATTAAATCTCAAAGATAAACAGTGACTACGGTTCCTGGCTTTATCGCAGTGTTATAGGTGGGGGTAAAGTCCTTAGCAAGACCTTTATATTGTGGATTATGTTAATGTTCATAATCTGAACCAGGGGAATTCTTGACTTTGTTAAAGTTCAGTTGAAAGTTTAAAGTGCTTTATTCCTTTCATGGTTTACCATTATGGTGTAAGAATATTTGTTCAGGATAATTCAATAGATCTTTATTGTTCCAGAATGGCAATACATACATTACATAAAAACATACACCAGGGTTGGGGTCATTTCGAATTGAACGCAATCAATTCAGGAAGTGATTTAATTTAATATTCTAAAATGGAAAAATATTTTTTTTAAATAGCTTCTTCTCAGTTTGAGAAGTCACTGAAAATATATACATTTTTTTTTACATTTTGAATTGTTATTTAAGTTCTCTTCCTGAATGGACTGCCTTCGATTTGAATTGACCCCAGCTCTGACATGCACACAGCAAACATACAGTGACAAGAACAAGATTAAACATTTTACATTTCTTCCCGACACTCTTTAGAACATGTTTAAAGGACAAAAGGCTTTTGTCAAGGTAAGCTTCCAGGCTTGCTTGTTATAAAACTCTTGTACAATCTTTTTTTTATGAGCTCTTGTCAGATGTAACAACTGTTGCAGCATGAAGGAAGTCTATTTCCGTGAAAGTTTTATTTTAGATCTGTCTCTGGGCACCGCTCGTCCATCCTCCTCCTTGCAGTTGCTGTGGTAACCTCTACCTTGTTTTGTGAGCTGTCGAATTTACAAGTCAATTCACAGCGCATGGATTCTGTAGGCAATACAGGGGAGAGTAGGGCCTCTATGGGGGTCAAACAAGGCTGTTTTAATCCACTGGGGAAAACGAGAACCCGTTCCAAACATCTGTCACCACGTAGGTTTCTGCTAGACGCCTTAAGGGAGAAAACATTGTATTGGATGAACTCATTGACTTCTAGAGAAACACAGCCCTTCTGAGATGCATAGAAATGACATGACGGACCGTTGACGCTTTGACACCGAGCAGCATTCACAAAGTCTGTTGAGCTATGAGGAAATTGAAACATGTTTGCTTTTGCCATACAGAGAGAACAATTTGTGAAGTGTAGAGAGGGTTCTGTTTGTTGTTGCGGTCGGCTGTCAGGAGGGATGATTGTTTGAGCAGAGAAGTTGTCTGACACCTTATGTCTGCATTTGATTGATAACAAAGCAACCCTGTTAGCAGTGGAGTGAGGAGGCTATTTGGAACAGTGGTCCACGTGGAGACTGGAGAGAGTCTAGTGAGATGAAGCCAATTCCTCAACAAGTGACAGAGGAGCCGCTGAGGGATGGAGTGAGTGTCACCTTGACTGGGGGATGGAGTGAGTGTCACTTTGGCTGAGGGATGGAGTGAGTGTCACCTTGACTGAGGGATGGAGTGAGTGTCACTTTGGCTGAGGGATGGAGTGAGTGTCACCTTGACTGAGGGATGGAGTGAGTGTCACCTTGACTGGGGGATGGAGTGAGTGTCACTTTGGCTGAGGGATGGAGTGAGTGTCACCTTGACTGAGGGATGGAGTGAGTGTCACCTTGACTGAGGGATGGAGTGAGTGTCACTTTGGCTGAGGGATGGAGTGAGTGTCACCTTGGCTGAGGGATGGAGTGAGTGTCACCTTGGCTGAGGGATGGAGTGAGTGTCACCTTGGCTGAGGGATGGAGTGAGTGTCACCTTGGCTGAGGGATGGAGTGAGTGTCACCTTGACTGAGGGATGGAGTGAGTGTCACCTTGACTGAGGGATGGAGTGAGTGTCACCTTGGCTGAGGGATGGAGTGAGTGTCACCTTGGCTGAGGGATGGAGTGAGTGTCACCTTGGCTGAGGGATGGAGTGAGTGTCACCTTGGCTGAGGGATGGAGTGAGTGTCACCTTGGCTGAAGGATGGAGTGAGTGTCACCTTGGCTGAGGGATGGAGTGAGTGTCACCTTGGCTGAAGGATGGAGTGAGTGTCACCTTGGCCGAGGGATGGAGTGAGTGTCACCTTGGGCGAGGGATGGAGTGAGTGTCACCTTGGCCGAGGGATGGAGTGAGTGTCACCTTGGCCGAGGGATGGAGTGAGTGTCACCTTGACTGAGGGATGGAGTGAGTGTCACCTTGGCCGAGGGATGGAGTGAGTGTCACCTTGGCCGAGGGATGGAGTGAGTGTCACCTTGGCCGAGGGATGGAGTGAGTGTCACCTTGGCCGAGGGATGAGTGAGTGTCACCTTGGCCGAGGGATGGAGTGAATGTCACCTTGGCCGAGGGATGGAGTGAATGTCACCTTGGCCGAGGGATGGAGTGAGTGTCACCTTGGCCGAGGGATGGAGTGAATGTCACCTTGGCTGAGGGATGGAGCGTCACCTTGGCAGAGGGATGCAGTGTTACATTGGCAGTTGGGGTCTGTCTCAGCGAGCTTGCTTCCTCCCGTTGCCCTTATCCTCCTACTCCACGAGTTCCCCCCCCCCTGCCCCCTTCAGCTAAAGTGCCACTGAAAGGGATGTTGTAGATGGCAGCTATCCCGCTGCTCGTTGAGAGAACATCCCACATTATCCCATCAAATCCTGATGGAGAGGGGAGCACGCCAGCGGAAGGCCAAATACTCAGTTACTGTACATGCGTGTCCCAGAGCTTGCCGACTTGGTTTTCTGGAGTTACACTGCCTGTGACCTTTCCCAGTGGTTTTTAGTTTAATGAGTGTCCAATTTGCCATGTAGTTCCCGTCCCGTTTCACATAATGAGAGGGATTCTGTTCCCCCACTCTTCCATTTGCCCTCATCGGGCTGGCAGGACTCTGCAGCCCCCCATCGTTTCCCCGGCTTTAGTCTGAATCGTGGTGTTCGCTCTGCAGCAAATCCAGAGGATAGCTCTTAAATGCCACTTCTCCTCAATTTGGGGGATTTTGTTTGCTACATTGAATACTGCATTGACTTACTTTATTTCCTGATTGACTCCAACAAGACAGGCAGAACTTTTTTTACAAGCGCACTATACCGTTTGTTAGAGTAGTGAGATCTGTACACTGTCTATAGAGTCAGCTACTGCAGTTCACATCTCATTACTCTAGTGAATGACTTGCTGCCTCTGTCCTGTGGTTTCCCTGTATAGTCCCAGCCATTAGATGTGTGAAAGCATTGATCAACGTTTTAAAATAACTTAAGTCATTCAGTACTAGCTCATCAATACTTTTCCCGTTTATTTGTGCTCATCATGTTTTTATACAACTCTAGCAATTGAACAGCCATTCATTTTCACAATTCTCCCTGTGAAATCCTCTAATTGTTCACAGTTGGTATTTGATCTAACGTTCATCCATCTGGTTGGATGATATTAAACCTCCCTCAAAGGAACATTATCAATCCCGCTCTAAAGACGCAAAATTACTTTCAGTAAAAGTGTGATAGTGTCAGTTCAATTTAAAAAATGTTCCTCCCTTTGCAATCAATTTGCAGCATGACTAAACGTGGATTAAATGTCTGAATGTCTCTCCTCCTCCTCTTGCCACGGGGATGGTGGAGGGAGGGAAAGAGAGGGGAGTATCTGGCTGGCTCATCTTTGCTACATTAAAACAGTCTGTACCACCCAGCGCTATGTGGTCTGCTGCCAAGGGGGCGAGAGGAGGATAAAGGCATGCAGATAACAGCTGGGAATATTCAAATGCACCGTCCCTGCTGCCAGCTGGCTCCACAGAACGGCAGGCACAGTGACTCACGAGGTTCGCCACCGTTGTGGAACTGAAAAGACATGCATATGCAGTAGACACACAGACACAGAGAAAAGCATGCACGTGTGAATGCACACACTCTCTCTCTCTCTCTCTCTCTCTCTCTCTCTCTCTCTCTCTCTCTCTCTCTCTCTCTCTCTCTCTCTTCTCACATGCTTGACGCACCTTGCAACCTTACAGCAATCAGTACTCAGCCATGCAGTAGTTAACCGTGGCATGTCACAGCCATAGCTCGCAACACCCTGGGGTTACATGCAGTATATGTGTGTGTCATGCTTTTGAAATATGTGTTAATTTGTCGACAAGTGTTCTGCAGCACCCAGTGTCAACAGGCGTCCTCAGGCATTTTCTCAGTCATTCACACCAACTCCTTCAGGGTCGCCTGTGTGACAGGTTTATCCTGGCTACTACCAGATCTGTAGGGCATTTTGATTGTAGAGTACTGTCAGTGTAAGTTAGAGTGACTTAAACTACTTCAATAGAGGGACTTAAATGACTGCTTTAGAGCAGCCTTTCATAAAGTATGTGTCGCGAGACCTGTTAATGATGGGTCGCGACGTGTCAGAGTAAATGTGTCATTATTTCATTAATTACTGGAATTGATTTGGCCAAGTGCATCTGCGCTCTCTGTTCAGGGCGCTCTCTGCTTAGCAGCGGTCTCTAGTTTGGTAGCTGAGGGAGAGGGAGATGCCTGTGTGCTTTGCGGTTTACCGGATCTTTTTTCTGAACAAATTAATAAAACGACACTTCCTGACCAAACATCCACAGCATGGTGGTAAACCCAGGGAGTTCTTTCAGAACAAGGCAGAATGTTTCAGGAAACATCGCTTCCACAGTGGAAAGTAAATCAGCTAGCAAGGCATTGTTGTCATTTTATAACAAGTGATGATCAGCCGAAATAAGGGAGTACTAACTTTTATTGTAGTAGATGTGAGTTTCTCTTTCAAACAATCCCCTGGCCTTGTACACAGCTAATAGCTAACATTCGCCAAAGCAAGCTAGCTACTAGAGGGCAACCCTAGTAACAGTACAGATGAAGATGAAAAATGATCAGGCCTACTGTACATCTTACTGTAGAAATTATTGTTGTCTAGGTTGGAACTGTTGCTGTTAAAATACATATGATTATTTTTATTCTTAACTGGAATAAACTGATTGAAGCAAGATGCTGTTTGAGGCAAACACACTCACACAGTTCTGGGTTGCTCATCAACAGCAGGAAGTGGTCTCATGCCTGAGTGAGAAAGCAGTAGATGTTCTGATCCAGTTTGGCACCACATACCCATGTGAGTCAGGGTTCAAGTACAGAAACAGTCTCAATGCTGAGTATGACCTCAGTGTTGCACTGTCAAAAACTGATCCCAGAACAGACCTGCTTGTTGAAAAGTTCAACCAGCCACACACCTCTCATTAGGACTGTGTGTGTGTGTGTGTGTGTGTGTGTGTGTGTGTGTGTGTGTGTGTGTGTGTGTGTGTGTGTGTGTGTGTGTGTGTGTGTGTGTGTGTGTGTGTGTGTGTGTGTGTTTTCTGGTCTACATCTGTGTGATGTGATCAATCAGATTATTCCAGTTCAGAATAAAAATGATGTATTGTATTTAACAACACCAATTCCAACCTAGACAGAAATGTAAGAGTGTTTTGAATGGGGGAAATAAACATGAATAGATATTTAGTGTCATTGTTGTTTGTTTTTGTCTATATTTGTGATTCTGTAACGGTTTCTCTCCTCCTCTTCGTCTGAAGAGGAGGAGTAGGGATCGGACCAAAACGCAGCGTTGTATGAAGACATAATGAAGATTTATTAAAGCAAAGACGAACACGAAAAAACACTTGAAAGATTACAAAACAACGTAGACAGACCTGAACATGAGACCTTACAAATTAACACGAAGAACGCACAAACAGGAACAGACTAACCAAACGAACGAAAACGAAACAGTCCCGTGTGGTGCGACAGACACCGACACAGGAACAATCACCCACAAACAAACAGTGAGAACAGCCTACCTTAATATGGTTCTCAATCAGAGGAAACGTCAAACACCTGCCCCTAATTGAGAACCATATCAGGCAACACATTTAACCCCACATAGAAACACATAACATAGACTACCCACCCAGCTCACGTCCTGACCAACTAAACACATACAAAAACAAGGAAAACAGGTCAGGAACGTGACAGAACTCCCCCCTCAAGGTGCGAACTCCGGGCGCACCACCTAAAGTCTAGGGGAGGGTCTGGGTGGGCATCTGTCCATGTTGGCGGCTCCGGCTCCGGACGTGGTCCCCACCCCACCATAGTCAAACCCCGCTTCCGTAGCCTCCTCCAAATGGCCACCCTCCAAATTAACCCCACTGGATTTAGGGGCAGCACCGGACTAAGGGGCAACACCGGAATGAGGGGCAACACCGGAATGAGGGGCAACACCGGAATGAGGGGCAGCTCCGGACTGAGGGGCGGATCCTGGCTGGCTGGCTCTGGCGGATCCTGGCTGGCTGGCGGCTCTGGCTGCTCATGGCTGGCTGGTGGCTCTGGCTGCTCATGGCTGGCTGGCGGCTCTGGCTGCTCATGGCTGGCTGGCGGCTCTGGCTGCTCATGGCTGGCTGGCGGCTCTGGCTGCTCATGGCTGGCTGGCGGCTCTGGCTGCTCATGGCTGGCTGGCGGCTCTGGCTGCTCATGGCTGGCTGGCGGCTCTGGCTGCTCATGTCTGGTGGAAGGCTCTGGCTGCTCCTGTCTGGCGGAAGGCTCTAGCGGCTCCTGTCTGGCGGAAGGCTCTAGCGGCTCCTGTCTGGCGGAAGGCTCTAGCGGCTCCTGTCTGGCGGACGGCTCTAGCGACTCCTGTCTGGCGGACGGCTCTGAAGGCTCAGGACAGACGGGCGGCTTTGAAGGCTCAGTACAGACGGGCGGCTTTGAAGGCTCAGTACAGACGGGCGGCTTTGAAGGCTCAGGACAGACGGGCAGTTCTGGCTGCGCTTGGCAGACGGACAGTTCAGACGGCGTTGGGCAGACGGGCAGTTCAGGCGCCGCTGGGCAGACGGCAGACTCTGGCCGGCTGAGGCGCACTGTCGGCCTGGTGCGTGGTGCCGGAACTGGAGGTACCGGGCTAAGGACACGCACCTTCAGGCTAGTGCGGGGAGCAGCAACAGGACACACAGGACTCTGGAGGCGCACAGGAGGCTTGGTGCGTGGTACCGGAACTGGAGGTACTGGGCTGGAGACATGCACCACAGGGCTAGTGCGTGGAGGAGGAACAGGGCTCTGGAGACGCACAGGAGGCTTGGTGCGTGGTGCCGGAACTGGTGGTACCGGACTGAAGACACGCACCATAGGGCTAGTGCGTGGAGGAGGAACAGGGCTCTGGAGACGCACAGGAAGCCTGGTGCGTGGTGTAAGCACTGGTGGTACTGGGCTGGGGCGGGGAGGTGGCGCCGGATATACCGGACCATGCAGGCGTACTGGCTCCCTTGAGCACTGAGCCTGCCCAACCTTACCTGGTTGTATGCTCCCCGTAGCCCGACCAGTGCGGGGAGGTGGAATAACCCGCACTGGGCTATGTAGGCGAACCGGGGACACCATGCGTAAGGCTGGTGCCATGTATGCCGGCCCGAGGAGACGCACTGGTGGCCAGATGCGTTGGGCCGGCTTCATGACATCCGGCTCAATACTCAATCTAGCCCTGCCAGTGCGGGGAGGTGGAATAACCCGCACCGGGCTAAGCACACGTACAGGAGACACCGTGCGCTTTACCGCATAACACGGTGTCTGCCCGTACTCTCGCTCTCCACTGTAAGCTCGGGGAGTTGGCGCAGGTCTCCTACCTGACTTCGCCACACTCCCTTGTAGCCCCCCTCCAAGAAATTTTTGGGCTTGACTCACAGGCTTCCGTGCTAGCCGCGTACCCTCATAACGCCGGTTCCTCTCTCCGGTTGCCTCTGCTCTCCTAATTGCCTCCAGCTCTTCCCATGGGAGGCGATCTTTTCCAGCCAGGATCTCCTCCCATGTGTAGCAACCCTTGCCGTCCAAAACATCCTCCCATGTCCATTCCTCCTTCGTGCGCTGTTGCTTTCTCCCACGCCGCTTGGTCCTTGGTTGGTGGGTGATTCTGTAACGGTTTCTCTCCTCCTCTTCGTCTGAAGAGGAGGAGTAGGGATCGGACCAAAACGCAGCGTTGTATGAAGACATAATGAAGATTTATTAAAGCAAAGACGAACACGAAAAAACACTTGAAAGATTACAAAACAACAAAACGACGTAGACAAACCTGAACATGAGAATTTACAAATTAACACGAAGAACGCACGAACAGGAACAGACTAACCAAACGAACGAAAACGAAACAGTCCCGTGTGGTGCGACAGACACAGACACAGGAACAATCACCCACAAACAAACAGTGAGAACAGCCTACCTTAATATGGTTCTCAATCAGAGGAAACGTCAAACACCTGCCCCTAATTGAGAACCATATCAGGCAACACATTTAACCCCACATAGAAACACATAACATAGACTACCCACCCAGCTCACGTCCTGACCAACTAAACACATACAAAAACAAGGAAAACAGGTCAGGAACGTGACAATATTGCATTTGTTTTAGGCAAAAGGGCAATGAAATGTACTGATATTTACATATAGTTGCATATTTTCCTGCTTGGGTACCAGGAAAACACAGAATTTATCATTTGGGTCCCAGGCTGAAAAAGTTTAAGAACCCCTGCTTTAGAGTGACTTAAATGACTTCTGTAGAGTGACTTAATTTACTTATTTTAGTGACTTAAATTACTTCAATAGAAGGACTTAAATGAGTTGACCTCATGTGAAGTGGTTACTTAACACTCATTAATGTAGGAGATGGAAATAATCACAAATAAATAATACAATTACATGAACATCTTGCGCAGCTAAGAGATTGGTAATCTGAAGGTTTAGTATATGACATAAGATAGGAAAACATGCTAATTATCATATCTGGCAAGTTGTTCTTAAAGCCTTGACTGTGACAGTATAGCAACTGTGAACCACATAAAGATAAATGACATGTAGAATTAAGATGAGATTATATTTGTTCACGTGCTTTAGATCTAACGTAGTGGGAGAATACTTCGTTTTACCTTATACTGTACATTATTTTTCTGATGATTATTGTATTTTCAGTTTTTCTGAAGGGAACAATCCCCAGAGCAACCGTGTTTTGGAACTCTGAAGGCCTTTTGTCGTTAATGACTTGCTAGTAAGTATGTGAGTAGGAGATGCTCAATGAATTCATTGGGAAATGTCTCTTTTCTTTGCTGGTGCTTCTTTGTCACCAGACCGGAGCAAATGAATTGCAGTCGGCATCAGAAGTCGGAAGATAAAACACAACGTTTCAGCATTAAATTATCTGATACTTATCGTATAGCTAAACCTATGAAAAGTATATTGGATGTGAAAAAGTTTTTAAAAAATCATATTAATGTAAAAATGTTGACAGTCCCCAAACTATGTCCAGAATGTAGGTCCCTATATCCAGTATTCTGAATGTTTGCTTCTCCTGGGGTTATGGATTCACATTAATATATCAGAATGAAGTCTGTGTGAGAGAGAATACGTCATGAGAAGCTACCAGTCAGCATTGACAGGATTAGGTAGGTGGTTTGTCTCCTTTAGGAAATCCCCCCCAGATTGACAAGCAGAGAAATGGAGGCTCAGAACGGATTAGATGTCAAGGTCTCGATACGAGCACAGCACCGAGCGAGGGTGTCACCTGAGCCGGTTTCTTTCTCTCACGGAATTGAGCTTGGCACTTGTTCAGTCTAATTACCATCCACTGGCCGAAACTCTGGTGTTTGGCTGTGGCGCCTGGGAATTTGATCAGCTTCCTCTCTTACGCCCGTTGCCTGTTCCAGCACACCCGCATGCCGCTCTGGCTCCATTATGCAAAGTGAAGCCCGACGCAGGGCATTGTTTCAGGGCGGCGACAGAAGCGATAGCGGACCTGGCTCTTTCATTATACGGACACATGCCAAGCTCGCTCAGATTTAATTAGCAAACACAACCCCATGCCGAGTCGACTGGCGCGATAAGGGGCCTTACGATGGCCCTGTAGCACTGATGAAGCGCCCGCGGGCCCCGGGCCAAGGATTCCCATTAAGAGGAATGTTCTGCAGTCCCTGATAGTGAAGGGATGGATGTCGGACGCTACTTCTCAGGAGCAGAGAGATTGAGCGTGGTACTGAATGTGTGAAGATGTTTTAGAGGGTATCTGTTCTGTGGGTGGTCCCAAATGTAAGCCCAAGACAACCCAATAATCTATTCTTGTCCCATTCTTTATGTGAGCCTCATGAAAATCACTAATGCACATAATTATCACAAGACGCTCGTTTAGGTTGAATAATTGTCACATATAACTTGTTTATTCCTTCTGAATGAGCTTCATCTAGCCTTGCTGAGGAAAAGTAGAAACTCTGTTGTGTTGTCATCATCTGATCGTTTGCACTGAGTGACGCTGAGTAATATCCTTTTTGTGCTTCGTCATTGTTCCATTTTGCCGAGCTCATGAGATTCATAGTTTGTCCCAAATGCATGTGTTTATTGTTTAATAAGCGCTCACACTGGCACTTTTTCCTGTGAGCAGGCGGAATAACGTAGTTATGTTGAGAAGGAACTAATGTACGATCTGATTGAACAAGACAGCTAAAAATGGAAAAGCTTTTGAAAAACAAACCTGCATGAAAGCAATCACCACCTCCTCCCTGCCGCTGTACGTGAGAAAGGGAATGTTGAATAGATACGAGAAATGTGATTGGCTGCATGGGTAACAAAATAGATGTATTTTTCTTACCACCAAAACAATATTCTGAATTGAAACATGTGTTGGCTAAGTTTGTGTTTTAATGTATTCTCTGTGACTGTTATTAACTTCTAAACACATCTTCAATTGAAGTCGAGCATTCAGGTTAACAGCTGGGCAATTCCACGGGAACAGAGACTCTGAGAATCCCATTTTTCACTTTTAAATGTATGTCAAACAGGTATGTTAACATTGGTCTTTATTTGACATACATTTTTAAATGTAAGTCCGTGGGATTGCCCAGATTCCCATCTTGTGCAGTCAATTTGTAACACAGACAATATGAATCAAGTTTATCAACACAATCCCACTTGCCCATGGTTCCATAAAGGACATCTGGCAGGATCTCTGTGCAGTCTGCCGTTTTGTGACACATCTCTGTCGCTTCTCACCTTTCACAGTTCTGTTTCTCTGGAGCAGCGCATTGCTGTCTCGCCACACAGACAAGCTTCTGTTGTGTTTGGTTGTTCACGCCAGAGATAGAGAGATGTATACAGAGAGAGGAAGACCTCTCTCCACAGACACACCATCTCCAGGTAGGCCAGCTTGAAGAACCAGTTATACTCCTCAGGTGGGTGGATGGGGACCATCGGCTGTGTTTTATCTCTACTTGTGCTAGCTAATGCATTCTGACTGCCTCGGGGTACAAGTCTGAGATGCTTTATATTGATACACCACTAACCTGTAGACATTTTCACTCTTCAGATGTCTTTTGGGAATCCATTAGAGGGCAAATGCTCTTTTTGGCTGGCGTCCACAAACGTCAGGGATTCCACTGGATACTGTAGCTGGACACCCGTGCGAATAGAATTTCATAACCGTCTGGACATGCAGCAGGTGCACAGAGCCTCGGCCCGGGCTTTTTGAGTGAAAGGTGTTTTGATCGCACCTCCTCCTCCCCATGCTGTTACCGTATACCGTCTGTGGAAACGGCTCCCGTACCCAAGAGAACACCGTAGAGACCCTATCGCTTCTCTTACCGTCCTCCTCTATCCTCCCCTCCTAATGCACATGTTACCTGATGGGTGTGTTACAGGCGGAGGTGTAATGAGCTCACTCAGGGGAACCAATGAGTGAGTTTGAAAGGCGGAGACTGCTTAATAATTCATGGCGATGCATACATATTAAATTCTGAACAATTGAAATGGCAGACGTGTGTGGAGCCGTGCTGTAGGTAGGTTAAGTGACCTTGTGGGTTTGGCGAGGGTGAACGGCTTCCTGCTTGCAGTGTAGAAGGGGTCGTGTTCCTCCAGGGCTGCGGTGATATGATAGTGGGTGATGTATAGAGGCTATTACCTTTTCTGGCATCGGCGTGTAGATCTTGCCACTGAAACCCGGCAGCGTTTGATCAAAGGTGGGTAGAATTTCTGAAGTCGTGTTCGCAAGGTCGTCGAGGGTTCCTCCGCTGGGCTGTGGCGTGCTGATGACAAGCCCAATCAAGGATGTGATTATTAAATACAGACACTAACAACGTTGGAGCGTGTGCAGGTCCTCCTTTTGTATCTCCTGAGCCACATGCCTGAACCCAACTCAACTCACAGCCTTAGCTCACTTCCTGGGGTTTGTTTGGGTTGTCTTGAGTCACAGGTTCCAGAGGAAACAAACTCTGTGATTGCCGATGACCTGTCCTTCCCACCATCCTGCTGACCAGATGCAGCAGGAAACCGACCACAGAGCCCAAGTCACCAGGAAATAAAATAAAGTACTAACTGCAGTATTTGTTTGTCTTTGATATGCCTGTGATGAATGCAGAATATGAGCTGAGCAGAAAAGGCTGATTTTAGCTGTGAATAAAAACACCTGTGTTGGGAACATGGAGAAGTTATGTCACTGAAGTGTGAGGCGGAGAGCTGACAAGCAGGTGGGATGAGGTTATTAACTCCTATAGTTCATACACCAGATGGGATGAGGTTAGCCCTATAGTTTATACACCAGGTGGGATGAGGTTAGCCCTATAGTTCACACACCAGGTGGGATGAGGTTATTAACCCCTATTGTTCATACACCAGATGGGATGAGGTTATTAACCCCTATTGTTCATACACCAGATGGGATGAGGTTATTAACCCCTATTGTTCATACACCAGATGGGATGAGGTTATTAACCCCTATAGTTTATACACCAGATGGGATGAGGTTATTAACCCCTATAGTTCAGTCAGTGTAGTAGCAGACAGTGCTGTCTGTCTCTCCCAGGCTGGACGCTACATGTTTCAGAGAACATCTCTTTCAGTCAGTGTAGCAGCAGACAGTGCTGTCTGTCTCTCCCAGGCTGGACGCTACATGTTTCAGAGAACATCTCTTTCAGTCAGTGTAGTAGCAGACAGTGCTGTCTGTCTCTCCCAGGCTGGACGCTACATGTTTCAGAGAACATCTCTTTCAGTCAGTGTAGTAGCAGACCGTGCTGTCTGTCTCTCGCAGGCTGGACGCTACATGTTTCAGAGAACATCTCTTTCAGTCAGTGTAGTAGCAGACAGTGCTGTCCGTCTCTCGTAGGCTGGACGCTACATGTTTCAGAGAACATCTCTTTCAGTCAGTGTAGTAGCAGAGAGTGCTGTCCGTCTCTCGCAGGCTGGACGCTACATGTTTCAGAAAACATGTCTTTCAGTCAGTGTAGTAGCAGACAGTGCTGTCTGTCTCTCCCAGGCTGGACGCTACATGTTTCAGAGAACATCTCTTTCAGTCAGTGTAGTAGCAGACAGTGCTGTCCGTCTCTCCCAGGCTGGACGCTACATGTTTCAGAGAACATCTCTTTCAGTCAGTGTAGTAGCAGACAGTGCTGTCCGTCTCTCCCAGGCTGGACGCTACATGTTTCAGAGAACATCTCATTCAGTCAGTGTATTAGCAGAGAGTGCTACTACACTGTCTGCTACTACACTTTCATGAGCCCTATAGTTCACACACCAGGTGGGATGAGGTTATTAACCCCTATTGTTCATACACCAGATGGGATGAGGTTATCAACCCCTATTGTTCATACACCAGATGGGATGAGGTTATTAACCCCTATTGTTCATACACCAGATGGGATGAGGTTATTAACCCCTATAGTTTATACACCAGATGGGATGAGGTTATTAACCCCTATAGTTCATACACCAGATGGGATGAGGTTAGCCCTATAGTTCACACGCCAGATGGGATGAGGTTAGCCCTATAGTTCACACACCAGGTGGGATGAGGTTAGCCCTATAGTTCATTCACCAGATGGGATGAGGTTAACCCTATAGTTCACACACCAGATGGGATGAGGTTAGCCCTATGATTCATACACCAGATGGGATGAGGTTAGCCCTATAGTTAATTCACCAGATGGGATGAGATTAACCCTATAGTTCACACACCAGATGGGATGAGGTTAGCCCTATAGTTCATACACCAGATGGGATGAGGTTAGCCCTATAGTTCATACTTCAGATGGGATGAGGTTAGCCCTATAGTTCATACACCAGATAGGATGAGGTTAGCCCTATAGTTCACACACCAGATGGGATGAGGTTAGCCCTATTGTTCATACACCAGATGGGATGAGGTTAGCCCTATGATTCATACACCAGGTGGGATGAGGTTAGCCCTATAGTTCATACACCAGATGGGATGAGGTTAGCCCTATAGTTCATACACCAGATGGGATGAGGTTAGCCCTATAGTTCATTCACCAGATGGGATGAGGTTAGCCCTATAGTTCATTCACCAGATGGGATGAGGTTAGCCCTATAGTTCATTCACCAGATGGGATGAGGTTAGCCCTATAGTTCATTCACCAGATAGGATGAGGTTAGCCCTATAGTTCATACACCAGATGGGATGAGGTTAGCCCTATAGTTCATACATCAGATGGGATGAGGTTAGCCCTATAGTTCATTCACCAGATGGGATGAGGTTAGCCCTATAGTTCATTCACCAGATGGGATGAGGTTAGCCCTATAGTTCATTCACCAGATGGGATGAGGTTAGCCCTATAGTTCATACACCAGATGGGATGAGGTTAGCCCTATAGTTCATACACCAGATGGGATGAGGTTAGCCCTATAGTTCATACACCAGATGGGATGAGGTTAACCCTATAGTTCATACACCAGATGGGATGAGGTTAGCCCTATAGTTCACACACCAGATGGGATGAGGTTAGCCCTATAGTTCATTCACCAGATGGGATGAGGTTAGCCCTATAGTTCATACACCAGATGGGATGAGGTTAGCCCTATAGTTCATACACCAGATGGGATGAGGTTAGCCCTATAGTTCACACACCAGATGGGATGAGGTTAGCCCTATAGTTCATACACCAGATGGGATGAGGTTAGCCCTATAGTTCATACACCAGATGGGATGAGGTTAGCCCTATAGTTCATACACCAGATGGGATGAGGTTAGCCCTATAGTTCACACACCAGATGGGATGAGGTTAGCCCTATAGTTCATACACCAGATGGGATGAGGTTAGCCCTATAGTTCACACACCAGATGGGATGAGGTTAGCCCTATAGTTCATACACCAGATGGGATGAGGTTAGCCCTATAGTTCACACACCAGATGGGATGAGGTTAGCCCTATAGTTCATACACCAGATGGGATGAGGTTAGCCCTATAGTTCATTCACCAGATGGGATGAGGTTAGCCCTATAGTTCATACACCAGATGGGATGAGGTTAGCCCTATAGTTCATACACCAGATGGGATGAGGTTAGCCCTATAGTTCATTCACCAGATGGGATGAGGTTAGCCCTATAGTTCATACACCAGATGGGATGAGGTTAGCCCTATAGTTCATACACCAGATGGGATGAGGTTAGCCCTATAGTTCATACACCAGATGGGATGAGGTTAGCCCTATAGTTCATACACCAGATGGGATGAGGTTAGCCCTATAGTTCACACACCAGATGGGATGAGGTTAGCCCTATAGTTCATACACCAGATGGGATGAGGTTAGCCCTATAGTTCATACACCAGATGGGATGAGGTTAGCCCTATAGTTCATACACCAGATGGGATGCATATAAAAACAGAGTTTCCTCTAGTTCATTTGAACCGGTCAGCCACTTCGTTAAGATCCAGATCTGTCGAACCCTGAATAATCAGCCTCTCTGCCGTAGTTGCAATTGTATTATCTGCGCACAATTATAAAAAAAAACACTGCATACATTTTTCATGATCTCTTGAGCAATAGTTCATTCCGAGGTCTTCTGAGGAACAAGGGAGGTTAGTGTGAGTGCGGAGATGCTAACCTCGATCAACAGTCAAAGTCCCTATCGTGTGCTTCAGGGCTCCTTTGTTTGAATGTCGGCGTGAGCTTGAGGCATGCTTGAAAATCAAACAGGCAGGCTTGCAAGTGCCCTGGGAGGACGCAAACGCAGCCATGACAGCAGATACAGTGCCAGGAGATGGAAAGCGGCATAGGTCAAGTCATTTCAAACATGTCAGTGCTAACCTTCTGCCTCTCAGTTCCCACTACATCACGGGGGCGTGGGCAGGGTCCTGTCTCATGCCTGGTTGTGTCCCCTCCCATGAGTCATCGTAACAGAATGAGTCACAGTTCACACGTGAAGAGACGAGGGGACCCGTTCGACAGAAAGGTAAATGCCACGCATCCGAGGTGATTTAAAATGCATGGGGACGTCAGCCGCCGCTTGTTTGGCCAGCTGTTTGGCCAGCTATTTGGCCAGCTGTTTGGCCAGCCTGTGGCAGGTGCCTTCCTTTACCAGAGGACAAATGTCCCTACACTTCAGACTTAAGTGTCTGTCTGTGACGAGTGGCATGCAGTCATATATATCATGGCGAGTGGTGACCAAACATAGGATGGATTGCATGCGAAGACTTGATAAAGGAGCTAGTGTTTTTCCACTGCAGTGGGCTCAGGGTCACCCACGCAAATGTTGAGGCATTTCACAGGGTTAAGTTCAACTCACCTGGAAAATGGCTTAACTGAGGAATGTGGAGAATATAATCTCCTCTTAGTCGAATGGAGAGATTTCCCTTTTGCTTCTGTCTCTCGTTGAATACGATACATTTTTAATGGGACTTATTTATATAAAGATGAAGGACTTGCCATGTTTATACCTTTGAATTAATTCCTGCTGTGAATCAAGTTCTCTTAGATTGTGCCTCATTATAAAACGGCTTCGCCATACTGTAGTTCAGGGGCTACACGCTAAAGTGTATTGGGGCCTCGCGGACCCGTCTTCCTGGCACCCGGCTTCACTTATCAGATTTCAGGTACTGCTGGCAGTGTCAGACTGACCTGTGCTTGAACCGCTCAAAAAAATCAATAGGCGTAAATCCCTACTACCCGCTGTCGTCTCCTCCGTGCAACTTTATTCTCTCCACATTTAACTACATTCATTATCCTGGGATATTCCTCACTCTGACACGACTTCATATAATTCCTCTCTTTTTTTCCCCGCGGTGACTGTTGGAAACAGTCAGCAGTAATTCTGCTCTCGTAGCTCCCTCAGTTTGGAGACTCAGTAGATGTCACGATCGTCTTCTTGTGAGAAAGTGGACCAAGGCGCAGCGTGTGCAAAATACATCTTCTTTATTTAAAGAAGAGAGAAAAAACAAGAAACGAACAACTATACAAAAAAACTAACAAAATAACAGACTGACGACCGTGAAGCTATCCATATAAATAGTGCTGACACAAACACTACACATAGACATAGACAATTACCCACAACCAGCTAAAGCCTATGGCTGCCTTAAATATGGCTCCCAATCAGAGACAACAATAACCAGCTGTCTCTAATTGAGAACCAATTCAGGCAACCATAGACTTTCCTAGACACCTACACTGAACACTAAACCATCTACTCTACTTAACCCCCTAAACCAAACAACACCCTAGACAATACAAAAACACATACTTCACCATGTCACACCCTGACCTAACTAAAATAATAATGAAAACAAAGATAACTAAGGCCAGGGTGTGACAGTAGAAGCCAGTAGCCTGAGTGCTGGGGATTTGGAAGGATTCCTAATTTGCTCTAAAGATGTGTCCCTTCTCTATGCAGTTCATTAGAGAGAGAGTAGAGATGCTATCAAGGTTAAGCATGCATCCATAACACGAGCTTGTTCCTCCCAAAGCTATAGAATTAGTGAGATAGTCTATCAGCAGCATGCATGCAAGGCTTATGTGTGTGTCTGTGTGTGTGTGTGTGTGTCTGTGTGTCTGTGTGTGTGTCTGTGTGTGTCTGTGTGTGTCTGTGTGTGTCTGTGTGTGTCTTTGTGTGCCTGTGTGTGTCTGTGTGTGCGTGTTCAATGTTCGTTCAGTGAGTCGTGTAGCCCAGCAGCTCAGGGACTTGTCTTATGACTTACAGGGCTCTCCATTGATTTAAGGGTACTCTAGGACACACTAAGGGCCCCTTGCATTTCAATGACTGAAAGAGATGTTCTCTGAAACATGTAGCGTCCAGCCTAGGAGAGACAGACAGCACTGTCTGCTACTACACTGACTGAAAGAGATGTTCTCTGAAACATGTAGCGTCCAGCCTGGGAGAGACGGACAGCACTGTCTGCTACTACACTGACTGAAAGAGATGTTCTCTGAAACATGTAGCGTCCAGCCTGGGAGAGACAGACAGCACTGTCTGCTACTACACTGACTGAAAGAGATGTTCTCTGAAACATGTAGCGTCCAGCCTGGGAGAGACGGACAGCACTGTCTGCTACTACACTGACTGAAAGAGATGTTCTCTGAAACATGTAGCGTCCAGCCTGGGAGAGACAGACAGCACTGTCTGCTACTACACTGACTGAAAGAGATGTTCTCTGAAACATGTAGCGTCCAGCCTGGGAGAGACGGACAGCACTCTCTGCTACTACACTGACTGAAAGACATGTTCTCTGAAACATGTAGCGTCCAGCCTGGGAGAGACGGACAGCACTGTCTGCTACTACACTGACTGAAAGACATGTTCTCTGAAACATGTAGCGTCCAGCCTGGGAGAGACAGACAGCACTGTCTGCTACTACACTGACTGAAAGACATGTTCTCTGAAACATGTAGCGTCCAGCCTGGGAGAGACAGACAGCACTGTCTGCTACTACACTGACTGAAAGAGATGTTCTCTGAAACATGTAGCGTCCAGCCTGGGAGAGACAGACAGCACTGTCTGCTACTACACTGACTGAAAGAGATGTTCTCTGAAACATGTAGCGTCCAGCCTGGGAGAGACGGACAGCACTGTCTGCTACTACACTGACTGAAAGAGATGTTCTCTGAAACATGTAGTGTCCAGCCTGGGAGAGACGGACAGCACTGTCTGCTACTACACTGACTGAAAGAGATGTTCTCTGAAACATGTAGCGTCCAGCCTGCGAGAGACGGACAGCACTGTCTGCTACTACACTGACTGAAAGAGATGTTCTCTGAAACATGTAGCGTCCAGCCTGCGAGAGACGGACAGCACTGTCTGCTACTACACTGACTGAAAGAGATGTTCTCTGAAACATGTAGTGTCCAGCCTGGGAGAGACGGACAGCACTTTCTGCTACTACACTGACTGAAAGAGATGTTCTCTGAAACATGTAGCGTCCAGCCTGCGAGAGACGGACAGCACTGTCTGCTACTACACTGACTGAAAGAGATGTTCTCTGAAACATGTAGTGTCCAGCCTGGGAGAGACAGACAGCACTGTCTGCTACTACACTGACTGAAAGAGATGTTCTCTGAAACATGTAGCGTCCAGCCTGGGAGAGACGGACAGCACTGTCTGTTGCTACATGATGATGTGGAAAATGGCAAGGGACGTGAGTGTAACTTGGAGATAGGAAGGCGTGCGCTCGTGCCTGTCAGCGTGTGTGTGATGGTTGTGTTTTGCTGTCAGGTTGGTGACAGGTGGTGTGTGTTTGCAGCATACAGGTGAAGCCCCTTCGGCGAGGCAGGGGAACGTGAGATATCCCCCATCCCACCTGTTCACCCTTGTGGCGAGGAGCTTGACTGGCGAGCGTTCCTCTGAGCCCACAGGACAAAACAGTAATTTCCTTGACGATGACACTGTCCAACAGCCCTCTGAGTCTTTTTGTTGGGATGAATGCGTCTGTCACATTATTTTAGATGTTTTGCTTGCGAGAGAGTCCACGCGGTTTTGACAGGAATATTGCTCCCTCAGTGGCCAGGATGCCTGAAACACTTGGGGAGTGTCTCAAATGAGGAGACAAAGTGAGACAAGTTCTCCATTTTGTTTCTCCCAACTGGACTCCCCCCACCCTCCCTGGTGTCTACTGCCTTCAGCTGGATTGTAACACATTACCTCGTTGTGAAGTGTCCTGTGTGATCATATCACACATTCCCTGGCAATACCTGCATTGTAAAATGCAATAATAAAACAATAATTAGCCTATATTGGTTATTACTAGCCATAAGAGTGTGTGTAAGAGAGATTCAGTATATTGTTGCCTTGTCTCTGAACCTGTCTGTGTGTCTGTTTCACATGTAGGATTTGTGTTTCTGCAGTAGACGTTCAGTCGTTGAGCACCTTGATGCAGAGCAGTTGCTTCCGGAGAACACGCAGGCAGGCAGGCAGGCAGGCAGGCAGGCAGGCAGGCAGGCAGGCAGGCAGGCAGGCAGGCAGGCAGGCAGGCAGGCAGGCAGGCAGGCAGGCAGGCAGGCAGGCAGGCAGGCAGGCAGGCAGGCAGGCAGGCAGGCAGGCAGGCAGGCAGGCAGGCAGGCAGGCAGGCAGGCAGGCAGGCAGGCAGGCAGGCAGGCAGGCAGGCAGGCAGGCAGGCAGGCAGGCAGGCAGGCAGGCAGGCAGGCAGGCAGGCAGGCAGGCAGGCAGGCAGGCAGGCAGGCAGGCAGGCAGGCAGGCAGGCAGGCAGGCAGGCGTCGACGGCAAAGCTAATCTGTTTAAACTGGCTGCAGTGGCCGGATGCCTGTCATGCAGTGCTTCCTATGAATGATTCAGGAAGCCCTAATTGCTGCCACACTAATTTCTTGTGTTTGTCACCCAGACAAAGATCCCTCCTCACCAGAGACTGATGGGAGTGCATCATCCTCTCTCACAACCCCCCCTCCCTCTCCTCCTCCTCTTCCTCCTCCTCCCCCTCCCTCTCTCTTCCTCCTCCTTCTACCATTCTCCTCCACCACATCCTTCATCTATTCTGCTTGAACTATGTGATGAATAATGGCCAAACCATGCACTAACTGGTCCATCTTTGATCAGATATGTGATATGTAATATCCCCAACACTGCTGCATGGTGATTTAGCAGCACTGTTGCTCTCAGGTTGCCGGGTGCAGATATAAAATGCTGCGTTACTATTTGGTCCCCAGATATCAACACATGATACGCCTGACACGTATTTGAGCCAGCTAAACTTCTACTAGGGTTGGTGGTTTGTTGAAGGAACAGCAAGAGCCCCATTAGGCACTGATGCCGCTGTATACAAGATTAAATCTTTAACTCTCGTTTTTAATTCAATTAATATAAACGACCAAAACCTGGATAGCACAGTGTGTTCCTAAAAATCGCCATGGAGTGTCACAATACATAATTCATTTATGGCTCTCTGCGAGAATTCAGGTGCAGCCTCCGAGATTTTAAGTGTGATTTATACTCACATGTAGGGCTGGGCGATATGGCCAAAATCTCATATCCCGATATAGGTCATTTCATATCCAGATAACAATACATATCCCGATATAGCACATTGTCTGACAATTCAATGAATAAATAGTTTATATAAAATGACCACATGTAAAGGCCTATTTCTTATTACATTTTGGTACTTACTCATATTTGATTATTTCTACTTTTATTTAGAACCTTTGTGCAAATGTTCAATTAAGCATGTAATAAAATATAAAATATAAATGTATAAAATCTAAAAAGGTAAATAGAAAACACTTCAACTATAGTTGCAAACAAAATAAATATAGGCCTAAAATATATATATTTTGGGGGGCTTTCCTGTTTTGCATGTTATTTTGACGTTAATACATGTCATATATCAATTTGCATTTGGTACCTTGGGTCGAATGTTAGCATTCGAAACCCCCGTTTCTTGAACGTGTAAATTGGGGTCATATCTTTGCAGATGTAAGTTGTAACGGCAGCTGTTATCTCCTTCCATCTTCGTGATTCTTTCCCAAAAGGTGTGCCACAAAAGCCTCTTGCATCGTCTGAGTCGGGGGTTTGTTTTGAGCACTAGACTGTACTTTTTGGGGTCTCATCCGTAGACTCTCTCCGTACTGTTTCACATGATTCTTGTGTAGGTGGTAAAAGAGGTTAGTGGTGTTTGAGCCTGTTGTCGGGACCGGCCTGCGGCATATTTTGTAGATGTCGGTTTTCTGGTCCGTGTCAGACTTTTCATACCCAAACCACGTCCATGTGACAGAAGTAGCCCCTCTTTTAGGTACGAGCTCCTTGTCTCCATGCTCTGGGTCACCTTCACTCTCCTCCATGTTTGTTAGTGTTGCACATTTCCTTCCGCAAAGCGTCGTCCAATTGATTAAAAATATTGCCGTAAAGAGTGTGATTTGCGACAACGAAATAAACGATAAGAGCATAATATGAAGCGATAGACGTTTTTCTATCGTCACACGATATATATCGTCATATCGCCCAGCCTTACCCACATGCACAGTTTCCGCTCAGAAAACTGTAGACTACCGTTGACACCCTGTAAAGGAAAACGGGCCTGCAGCACTGTCTAAATAGCATTAGTGTGAGACCAAACCGCTTCAATGTCCAGTGGCAATATATGTCTGACATCTGAAACTTCAACACACACATAAACACACATAGAAGCACACACTACACGTATTGCAGAGACCCATGAATAAAGACACAGAAACACAGACAACACACACAGTGGTGGAAAAATTACCCAATTGTCATACTTGAGTAAAAGTAAAGATACCTTAATAGAAAATGACTCAAGTAAAAGTGAAAGTCACCCAGTAAAATACTACTTGACTTAAACGTCTAAACGTATTTGGTTTAAAATATACTTAAGTATCAAAAGTAAAAGTATAAATGATTTAATTCCTTGTATTAAGCAATCCTTACGGCACTAGAGTTTTTTTTTAAATTTGTATTTACGGATAGTCAGGAAACACTCCAACTCTCAGACATCATTAATCAACAGAGCATGTGTTAAGTGAGTCCGCCAGATCAGAGGCAGTAGAGATGACCAGGGATGTTCTCTTGATAAGTGCGTGAATTGGACAATTTTCCGGTCCTGCTAAGCATTAAAAATGTACAGAGGACTTTTGGGTGTCAGGGAAAATTTATGGAATAAAAAGTACATTATTTTCTCTAGGAATGTAGTGAAGTAAAAATAAAAGTTCTCAAAAATATAAATAGTAAAGTATAGACAACCAAAAAAACTACTTAAGTAGTACTTTAAAGTATTTTTTACTTAAGTACCTTGCACCACTACACACACACACACACACACACACACACACACACACACACACACACACACACACACACACACACACACACACACACACACACACACACACACACACACACACATACACAGCCAGTCATATTATTTTGATGGGGGCCACTCTGTGATGGGTCCATATTTGATCGCTTTTCCCCCTTATAGAGCTTCAGTAGGTATTTTCATCCAGCTAGGGGTTGTACAAACTACCGCTGCTTTAGGTATGACCGTCTGGGGACGGGTAAGGGTAATATAGGGTAATATATAATCCCACGTGGTGTTTAATAAAACAATATGAAAATGTGATCTTCCCCTTAATAGCTCTGGAGAACGGAGAGAGGGATAAATCAGCAGGGGAGGTCAGGGGCCTGGTCCAGAGTTTCCTGCCATGCAGCACTAGCTAGCCTAGGGTTCTTGCCCTTTTCCCTCGGAACAGCCGTGTAAAACGATCAGTCGTTCCTCATTTTCCAACTTGGCAGAAAGGGGGGCTCAGATAATGGAGCTCTCTCGGTGACCCATTGAACCCAGGAACCGTGTGCTGCATGTGTTTTGTAGGTAAAATATACAGTAAGTTCCACCCAGAGTGAGTTAGTTCCATGGTTCCGCTCATATCATGTGATCACTTGTCTTCGGGGGATGTCACATCAGCTTTCAGTTTAGAGTTCAGACATGGAACCCTTTGAAGCCCTCTGCTTGAGGAGGTTCTATTATGGTTCTTTATGTCCTCAGTACCAGTGAGGTTCTTTATGTCCTCAGGACCAGTGAGGTTCTTTATGTCCTCAGTACCAGTGAGGTTCTTTATGTCCTCAGAACCAATGAGGTTCTTTATGACCTCAGTACCAGTGAGGTTCTTTATGTCCTCAGGACCAGTCAGGTTCTTTATGACCTCAGTACCAGTGAGATTCTTTATGTCCTCAGGACCAGTGAGGTTCTTTATGTCCTCAGTACCAGTGAGGTTCTTTATGTCCTCAGTACCAGTGAGGTTCTTTATGTCCTCAGAACCAGTGAGGTTCTTTATGTCCTCAGAACCAGTCAGGTTCTTTATGACCTCAGTACCAGTGAGGTTCTTTATGTCCTCAGAACCAGTGAGGTTCTTTATGTCCTCAGAACCAGTGAGGTTCTTTATGTCCTCAGTACCAGTGAGGTTCTTTATGTCCTCAGTATCAGTGAGGTTCTTTATGTCCTCAGTACCAGTGAGGTGGTAGAGCATCATTTAATGTGGCACATGGTTCTATATTACCGGAAAGCCTTTCCTGTTGGATCTCAATCCTCACTGTATTGAATCCACGTGGTCTATCTGTCAGCAACCCTGGTTGTTTCCTCCCTCCCCCACAGATGGAGCTCTCAATGCACGCATAACCTATCCCTGACGCCTCAGAAAAGACCACAATCATGATTTCAGCTGTAATATTTACTAACATCCATTAAAATGAGCGCAACCCCGGAACCTTTAATACCCAGACCCAATATGTTCTAATAAAAAGGAGAATATTTGCTAGCGGCGTCTTTCCAGCCCCGTGTTTATTAAGTGTGGGTTTCCCTCTGCATTATATCCCCATTACCTGGCAGGGGGTGACGCTCTGTGTGAATGTGCAAGCCAAGGTAAATCGCTAGGCGCTGGGTCTGGATAGCGCCTCGCTAAATACAAAATCCAGCACTTCCTCTCATTGGCGCCCAGTTTGCAATCTCCTTGGCTAGGCTCCATCTTATTTATAAAACTCCCCACTCCTCCCCCAGATCCCTCGCTCCTCCACTCCTCTCCTCTCTTTCATCAGCTGTTTGTTGGAAAGGAGAAGGCTCACCTCCACCCGTGGCAGCAGGTTCAGACTGACTCTCCTGCGAGTTCTGTGATAGAACTCTGTTCACCCCAAAAAGAGTTTAGTTTGTGGAGCCGTAAATAGCCTTCATCCTGTAGTGATGCCATGCAGATCTGGGATCTGTTTCTGTTGTCGTAATTGGTTTGATAGTATTGGTTTGCATCATAATCGTATTGGGCTTAGTGCACTACCAACAACACAACAGCAATGCAATGAGTCTTGTTACAGTGTTATTACAATGGAACAGGAATCCTCAGGGTATTGAAGGGATTCTTTCTATCTTGTGAATTAAAGGGATTTGTGTGTGGCCAGCTGAATGGCCGCCCACCTGAGGCTCTCAGCGAGGCGCTCCTTGGCCAAGATGCATCCCTCAGACCCCAGATTGCATCGCGCTCCACCAGCTGATGCACCAGGCGTCACGCGGGGCGGCAGTCTGTCTCTTCCCCACAGCAGCACTCTTTCCAGGGAAATGGAAGCAGGGGATCGGAGCGCGAGTAAAAGAGTGGGAACACCATGGTAACGGGAGTAGAAATAGAGATGATGTTGGGTGGAGCCGGAGATGGATGCAAAGCCACACACAACACGCCTCTTTCCACAGACAGACAGCAGAACACGGAGGCTCAGAATAAGGGCTATGTAAAAGAAGCAGGAAGGGAGGCATCTTCTCGGTGCTGCAGTAATGTGACGCCTCGACCGGCGTGAGAATGAAGGAACCCGGGGCTGAGGGACGTGCCTCAGACATGGGCCTTCTGCAGACCGCCAGGGCCTCCCAGACAAACCCAGAACACGCCTCTCCCTAAATAATCACTGGCCTGCAAAACCAGAGAAAATAGCTTAATTGGAGAGCTATTTCCATCGCAAGGGCCCCGGCTATAAATTACATGTACTGTGTTTGATCTCTTCCCCAACCAGGCGGCGTACTCTACTGTATGTTCATCAAATTACACTTTTCACAATTTCGTTGAGTGTTTCATTTCGGAGCAAACGCCTCATAAGCTGACAACTTAAGTGCAGTTATGTCTTACCCTGGTATGACTGGAATAACAAGAAAACCCAAAAGCATGGCCAAACGGTGGGGAAACAGCGAGCACGTCAAATTATAGCGTTAATACAATAGCCTGTTTGTTGAGAATGGAGATTACGAACCCAGCAAGGAGTCTTCGGTGCAGACCACAGCGTAAATTTACTCCTGTGTTATTCTCCCAAACAACCAGGCCTGTCGATGACATGGGGTGAAGTATGGCACCCTTTCAGACGGTCCATAGAGGCCTTTGAGGGGGCGTTATTTTGTCTCGGCAGCATCCGTCTTTCTAATATGTCCTTAATGGTGGCGGAGGACCAACAGTGCTGCTGCAGCCTCCCAAACAGCACTGTTCCCTATATAGTGCACTACTTTTGACTAGTTCCCATAGTGTACTATATAGGGAGTATGGAGCCATTTGGGATGGAGGCCAGCTCTCAGCAGAATGGGAAAGCACTTCATTACATCCCCTCTCTCTCTATCTATCTACCAACACCATCATTAAGTTTGCTGACGACACAACAATGATAGGCCTGATCACCGACAACGATGAGACGGCCCATAGGGAGAAGGTCAGAGAACTGGCAGTGTGGTGCCAGGACAACAACCTCTCCCTCAATGTGAGCAAGACAAAGGAGCTGATCGTGGACTACAGGAAAAGGCGGGCCGAACAGGCCCCCGTTAACGGGGCTGTAGTGGAGCGGGTCAAGAGTTTCAAGTTCCTTGGTGTCCACATCACCAATTAACTATTATGATCCAAACATACCAAGACAGTCGTGAAGAGGGCACGACAAAACCTTTTCCCCCTCAGGAGACTGAAAAAATTTGGCATGGATCTCCAGATCCTCAAAAGGTTCTACAGCTGCACCATCGAGAGCATCCTGACCGGTTGCATCACCGCCTGGTATGGCAACTGCTCGGCATCTGACCATAAGGCGCTATAGAGGGTAGTGCGAACGGCCCAGTACATCACTGGGGCCTAGCTTCCTGCCATCCAGGACCTATGTAATAGGCGGTGTCAGAGGAAAACCCATAAAATTGTCAGTTTTCTCTGCTACCGCACGGCAAGCGGTACCGGAGCGTCAAGTCTAGGACCAAAAGTCTCCTCAACAGCTTGTACCCCCAAGCCATTAGACTGCTGAACAATTCCTAAATATCGCCACCGGACAATTTACATTGACTGCCCCCCCCCCCCCTCCCTTTTGTACACTGCTGCTACTCGCTGTTTGTTTGTTACCTGTGCATAATCACTTCGCCTCCACCTACATGTACAAATTATCTCTACTAGCCTGTACCCCTGCACACTGACTCGGTACCGGTGCCCCCTGTATATAGCCTCGTTATTCTTATTGTATTACTTTTTATTATTCAAATTCAAATGTATTTATATAACCCTTCTTACATCAGCTGATATATCAAAGTGCTGTACAGAAACCCAGCCTAAAACCCCAAACAGCAAGCAATGCAGGTGTAGAAGCACGGTGGCTAGGAAAAACTCCCTAGAAAGGCCAAAACCTAGGAAGAAACCTAGAGAGGAACCAGGCTATGAGGGGTGGCCAGTCCTCTTCTGGCTGTGCCGGGTGGAGATTATAACAGAACATGGCCAAGATGTTCAAATGTTCATAAATGACCAGCATGGTCAAATAATAAAATCACGGTAGTTGTCGAGGGTGCAACAAGTCAGCACCTCAGGAGTAAATGTCAGTTGGCTTTTCATAGCCGATCATTGAGAGTATCTCTACCGCTCCTGCTGTCTCTAGAGAGTTGAAAACAGCAGTTCTGGGACAGGTAGCACGTCCGGTGAACAGGTCAGGGTTCCATAGCCGCAGGCAGAACAGTTGAAACGGGAGCAGCAGCACGGCCAGGTGGACTGGGTACAGCAAGGAGTCATCATGCCAGGTAGCCTTGAGGCATGGTCCTAGGGCTCAGGTCCTCCGAGAGAGAGAAAGAAAGGAAGAGAGAATTAGAGAGAACATACTTAAATTCACACAGGACACCGAATAAGACAGGAGAAATACTCCAGATATAACAGACTGACCCGAGCCCCCCGACACATATACTACTGCAGTATAAATACTGGAGGCTGATACAGGAGGGGTCAGGAGACACTGTTTGATTGGATTTTGATTATGTACTTCTCTCCTGCTCTTGGTTAAAACTCTAGAAGAAAATCTATAGCTGATAGACTGGGTGACACTGAGTTGTACAGGTATCAGGTTGGGACAAGATACCCTGTAGTTAGTGGTGGTGCAGGGCTCAGGTTGGGACTAGATACCCTGTAGTTAGTGGTGGTGCAGGGCTCAGGTTGGGACAAGATACCCTGTAGTTAGTGGTGGTGCAGGGCTCAGGTTGGGACTAGATACCCTGCAGTTAGTGGTGGTGCAGGGCTCAGGTTGGGACTAGATACCCTGTAGTTAGTGGTGGTGCAGGGCTCAGGTTGGGACCAGATACCCTGTAGTTAGTGGTGGTGCAGGGCTCAGGTTGGGACTAGATACCCTGTAGTTAGTGGTGGTGCAGGGCTCAGGTTGGGACTAGATACCCTGTAGTTAGTGGTGGTGCAGGGCTCAGGTTGGGACTAGATACCCTGTAGTTAGTGGTGGTGCAGGGCTCAGGTTGGGACAAGATACCCTGTAGTTAGTGGTGGTGCAGGGCTCAGGTTGGGACAAGATACCCTGTAGTTAGTGGTGGTGCAGGGCTCAGGTTGGGACTAGATACCCTGTAGTTAGTGGTGGTGATGGGCTCAAGTTGGGACTAGATACCCTGTAGTTAGTGGTGGTGATGGGCTCAGGTTGGGACTAGATACCCTGTAGTTAGTGGTGGTGCAGGGCTCAGGTTGGGACTAGATACCCTGTAGTTAGTGGTGGTGCAGGGCTCAGGTTGGGACCAGATACCCTGTAGTTAGTGGTGGTGATGGGCTCAGGTTGGGACTAGATACCCTATAGTTAGTGGTGGTGCAGGGCTCAGGTTGAGACTAGATACCCTGTAGTTAGTGGTGGTGCAGGGCTCAGGTTGGGACTAGATACCCTGTAGTTAGTGGTGGTGCAGGGCTCAGGTTGGGACCAGATACCCTGTAGTTAGTGGTGGTGCAGGGCTCAGGTTGGTACTAGATACCCTGTAGTTAGTGGTGGTGCAGGGCTCAGGTTGGGACCAGATACCCTGTAGTTAGTGGTGGTGCAGGGCTCGGGTTGGGACAAGATACCCTGTAGTTAGTGGTGGTGCAGGGCTCAGGTTGGGACTAGATACCCTGTAGTTAGTGGTGGTGCAGGGCTCAGGTTGGGACTAGATACCCTGTAGTTAGTGGTGGTGCAGGGCTCAGGTTGGGACCAGATACCCTGTAGTTAGTGGTGGTGCAGGGCTCAGGTTGGGACAAGATACCCTGTAGTTAGTGGTGGTGCAGGGCTCAGGTTGGGACAAGATACCCTGCAGTTAGTGGTGGTGCAGGGCTCAGGTTGGGACTAGATACCCTGTAGTTAGTGGTGGTGCAGGGCTCAGGTTGGGACAAGATACCCTATAGTTAGTGGTGGTGATGGGCTCAGGTTGGGACTAGATACCCTGTAGTTAGTGGTGGTGCAGGGCTCAGGTTGGTACTAGATACCCTGTAGTTAGTGGTGGTGATGGGCTCAGGTTGGGACTAGATACCCTGTAGTTAGTGGTGGTGCAGGGCTCAGGTTGGGACAAGATACCCTGTAGTTAGTGGTGGTGCAGGGCTCAGGTTGAGACTAGATACCCTGTAGTTAGTGGTGGTGATGGGCTCAGGTTGGGACTAGATACCCTGTAGTTAGTGGTGGTGCAGGGCTCAGGTTGGGACTAGATACCCTGTAGTTAGTGGTGGTACAGGGCTCAGGTTGGGACTAGATACCCTGTAGTTAGTGGTGGTGATGGGCTCAGTTTGAGACTAGATACCCTGTAGTTAGTGGTGGTGATGGGCTCAGGTTGGGACTAGATACCCTGTAGTTAGTGGTGGTGCAGGGCTCAGGTTGGGACTAGATACCCTGTAGTTAGTGGTGGTACAGGGCTCAGGTTGGGACTAGATACCCTGTAGTTAGTGGTGGTGATGGGCTCAGGCTGGGACTAGATACCCTGTAGTTAGTGGTGGTGCAGGGCTCAGGTTGGGACTAGATACCCTGTAGTTAGTGGTGGTGCAGGGCTCAGGTTGGGACTATATACCCTGTAGTTAGTGGTGGTGATGGGCTCAGGCTGGGACTAGATACCCTGTAGTTAGTGGTGGTGCAGGGCTCAGGTTGGGACTAGATACCCTGTAGTTAGTGGTGGTGCAGGGCTCAGGTTGGGACTAGATACCCTGTAGTTAGTGGTGGTGCAGGGCTCAGGTTGGGACTAGATACCCTGTAGTTAGTGGTGGTGATGGGCTCAGGTTGGGACTAGATACCCTGTAGTTAGTGGTGGTGATGGGCTCAGGTTGAGACTAGATACCCTGTAGTTAGTGGTGGTGATGGGCTCAGGTTGGGACTAGATACCCTGTAGTTAGTGGTGGTGTAGGGCTCAGGTTGGGACTAGATACCCTGTAGTTAGTGGTGGTACAGGGCTCAGGTTGGGACTAGATACCCTGTAGTTAGTGGTGGTGATGGGCTCAGGCTGGGACTAGATACCCTGTAGTTAGTGGTGGTGCAGGGTTCAGGTTGGGACTAGATACCCTGTAGTTAGTGGTGGTGATGGGCTCAGGTTGGGACTAGATACCCTGTAGTTAGTGGTGGTGATGGGCTCAGGCTGGGACTAGATACCCTGTAGTTAGTGGTGGTACAATTGTTTGGTGCAGGGCTCCGGTTGTTCCAGAGAGTCAATCAGGGAAAAGGAGGGAAAGGAAATCGGTGCGATTTCTGGGTTAGGATAACCCCCTGACCTCTGACCTCACACAATGGTAAAAACCCACACTTGAAGACAAAAGTCTCCCTTTCAGAGTACATAAGTGTTTGCTGGCCCACGATTTCTTTAGAACGTATCTGCCATGCGTGCACCTATTAAAACTCTTATTAGCAACATGAGTCCCTCTCTGACAGTTGAATTACAGCGGCTGACCCCGGGGTTAACGACACAAAAGGCTACACTTTTAACCCCATCTTCTCTTATTACTAAGCAACCCACTGATTCCTCTTCCTCTCTGCTAGTCGGGATGTTTAGTACTGACTGATCTATGAGCATCAGGTCTCTGGGGGGTAACTGATGGTGTCAGTTCCGCCCCTCCCCTGTGATCACCAGCTAGTCCCCAGGGGCAGCCACATGTTGGGAGGCCAGGCATTAGTCTTTCTGCGTGGGTAATAACAGCGTTCTAATGGGGGGTTACGCGCTAATGGGGAAACAAACATGGCAGTTGCCCTCACCCAGGTTTCTGATCTAGGACAGATTTGAGGTCTGGGGACTACAGCCCTTTGCAATGGAGAAGCAATTTAGTCTACCCCCTTACTATATTGTTACATTGCCATTACTTCCACGATCATTGAAGATGTAAATGATCTGCATTGGGGTAGGGGCCATGGGTTGATTTGGAATTGGGAAGTTAAATAAAGGTAAAATAAAAATAAATAAAAATAAAATAAAAAGTGCTGCATGTCTCAATGGGGCGTTGTAGAATGGCTAACGCTATTGAACGTTAGCCTGTGCAGGGTAGAATGGCTAATGCTATTGAATGTTAGCCTGTGCGGGGTAGAATGGCTAATGCTATTGAACGTTAGCCTGTGCGGGGTAGAATGGCCAATGCTATTGAACGTTAGCCTGTGCGGGGTAGAATGGCTAATGCTATTGAACGTTAGCCTGTGCGGGGTAGAATGGCTAATGCTATTGAACGTTAGCCTGTGCGGGGTAGAATGGCTAATGCTATTGAACGTTAGCCTGTGCGGGGTAGAATGGCTAATGCTATTGAACATTAGCCTGTGCAGGGTAGAATGGCTAATGCTATTGAACGTTGGCCTGTGCGGGGTAGAATGGCTAATGCTATTGAACGTTAGCCTGTGCGGGGTAGAATGGCTAACGCTATTGAACGTTAGCCTGTGCGGGGTAGAATTGGCTAATGCTATTGAACATTAGCCTGTGCAGGGTAGTATGGCTAATGCTATTGAACGTTAGCCGGTGCAGGGTAGCATGGTTAATGCTATTGAACGTTAGCCTGTGCGGGGTAGAATGGCTAATGCTATTGAACATTAGCCTGTGCAGGGTAGAATGGCTAATGCTATTGAACGTTAGCCTGTGCGGGGTAGCATGGTTAATGCTATTGAACATTAGCCTGTGCAGGGTAGAATGGCTAATGCTATTGAACGTTAGCCTGTGCAGGGTAGAATGGCTAATGCTATTGAACGTTAGCCTGTGCAGGGTAGCATGGTTAATGCTATTGAACATTAGCCTGTGCAGGGTAGAATGGCTAATGCTATTGAACGTTAGCCTGTGCAGGGTAGAAAGGCTAATGCTATTGAGCATTAGCCTGTGCAGGGTAAAATGGCTAATGCTATTGAACGTTAGCCTGTGCAGGCAGAGTACTATTTTCTCTGTTCAACTCTGATAGTAGTGTTCTGTGGTGTTTGGTAGTTGATTCTGCATGGGTCCCACAGTGCAGCCCAACTTGCAGTGGCCTGCAGCAGTCCATGTATAGACTTTAACTAGAGTGTGCAGTATCCAGGCCACGTCCTCATCCTGTTTACCATGAAGAAATGCTGAAGAGGCAGCTGACCTTTTCCCTGGCACTGTCTGCCCGCCTTTCTCTTCATCTCTCCTCGTTCCGTCTCTCCAACCGTACTCCGTCTCTCCTCTGTGGCATCCCCAGATCTCTGGACAGCTTTGACAAACGGTGCCGCTGCAAACTGTGCCGGCTGAAGCGCAGCTATCTGCATGGCCCCGCCGTGCACCGCGGGAAGCCAGATTGATTCAGCCCTCACACAAAATGGGTCAGTCGATCAGAAAGTAAATAACTTGCGAAACTTGGAGGGCACACAAAGCCTGCCGGTATATCCTCCCTGCCTCCCAATAGCCTCTGTTTCTGCCAGACACAGCTCTGAATGCACACACACACACACACGCTCACACTCACACAGACACACACACACACACACACTCACACACACACACACACACACACACACACACACACACACACACACACACACACACACACACACACACACACACACACACACACGCTCACACACACACACACACACACACACACACACACACACACACACACACACACACACACACACACACGCTCACACTCACACTCACACAGACACACACACACACACACACACACACACACACACACACACACACACACACACACACACACACACACACACACACACACACGCTCACACTCACACAGACACACACACACACACACACGCAATAAGTGGCCAGTTTGTCTGTTTCCCCTGTTTAAACAGATAGATGATACAAACATCTACACTGCCTCAGACTCAGGGCTGTCAGGAGAGAGCATCGCTCCACCCTGAAAACACTTTATCCCTTTAAGACCTCATATCTACAGCGTGTGATCACCTCCTAGGTTAGATGCATCAGGACTGTCTAAGTCTCAGGGGTCTAGCCATGGTCCTCCAGTCTGCCTCCCCTCCCCTCAGTCATTTCACAGACTGAACAGTGCCATCTGGTGGCGTGTAATGCTATCACACCTGTGGTCATGCATGGTAAGCCCCCCCCCCCCAGACACACACGGATGATGCCAATTTCCTTAACCTTCCTATCAACATCTCAACAGGCAGCATATCTGTCACATTATGCACACACACACACACAGTTGCCAGATTCACCAGGAATGCTTTGACCTTAGTGGTACCAACCGCTAATGAAAGCGCCTAATGGCCAAATACTGCAGAGGTTTGTTTAACAAGGGCAGTCAAGCTCCGCCACTGGCAACCCTGCTCACTTCCACCTGATTATACCAGGGTCAATTGTGCGTGCTCTTTAGGAAGCAGAGGCTCGAGTTCAGAGGCCGCGGGGCCCGCACTTGCTTCTCTGTCAAAATGCTCTGGGTTTAAGTTTCTCCTAGTTACAGGTCTAGGAACAACTCCCCCCACCCCGATCCTAACCTTAACCATTCATGGGGGGAATGGAAAACTGACACAAGATTAGCATCTAGGGGCAACTTCACCCCACACCTGTTAAAACACAGGTGAGGGTATCCAGTGGTAATTGTAGTGGAAATGTTCTGGGCTCCTGGGTATCTATCCTCTGTTACTTTATGATGTGTCCTAAATGGCACCCTATTCCTTACATAGTGCACTACTTTTGACCCAAAGTAGTGCACTGTGTAGGGAATAGGGTGCCATCAATCTATCTGTAATCCCACTGCAGGTTTAAACTGATTGCACGTTAATTGGAGACAGTGTGGTGAGTTGAGATGATGTTTGATTGAGAGACAGAGTCAGACAGACAGAAGCAAGACAGAGACAGAGATGGAGAGACCGAGACAGAGATGGAGAGACGGCAACAGAGACAGAGAGACGAGTGACAGAGATGGAGAGACAGAGAGACATTGAGACAGAGATGGAGAGATTGCGACTGAGGGACAGAGAGACGGATACGGAGAGAGACAGAGAGACAGAGATGGAGAGATTGGGACTGAGAGACAGAGACAGAGAGAAGCATACGGAGAGAGACAGAGATGGAGAGATTGAGACGGATACGGAGAGAGACAGAGATGGAGAGATTGCGACTGAGAGACAGAGACAGAGAGATGGATATGGAGAGAGACAGAGATTGCGACACAGAGACAGAGATGGATTGCGACTGAGAGACAGAGTCAGAGAGATGGATACGGAGAGAGACAGAGAGACAGAGACAGAGGGGGAGCAGGGAGGGTGGTAGAGTCAGTGCACGGCAGTGAATCCATACTGGGAAGTTCATTATCAGACACTGCAGCCCCCAAATAAACAGCCATTGATTTCAGATGATTCAGAGAGGGCCAACGCTCCAGGATAGCCAGGGCCTCTATTTCCTCACTGTCTGCTTGCATCATCAACCTCACAGTCTGTTTGAACTGTATTATGTGTGACTGTCCTTGATGAAATTAAATGAAATAGCTCAATAGCATTTCCCTGTAGTCAATGGAAAGGTCTAGATGTCAACTTTGCACATATCTATCCTTTTATAAGTCCTGTAACTGTACGCCGGTGTGGTTGAGTGGCACCCCCCCTGATACGTTGCACATAACAGAGCCCCGAAGGTCACATATCAGAGCCCCAAAGGTCACATATCAGAGCCCTGAAGATCAGCAGTTCAATCCCCCCGACACCTTAACTACTTTCTCTACTCTTGCCCTGTATCTCTCTGTAACTATGAATAAATGGTCTGTTTAAATAAAGGCTCTGTGACATGAGACATGTCATAATTTCAGGGCAGTATGGGGTTAGACAGCTTTGCTCTGCTGAGTTCTTGCGCCAGGCCTCAGTGGTTTGTGTTGGGTGGCTTTCAGACGAGGTCTGGGCGGGGCGCTGTCATTGGGCGGGGGAGTTGATCACTCTTGCACCTCATTAAGAGTTGGCTCGCGGGCCAAACCGACCCGTCTGGCTGGCTCCCGGATGAGATTCAATTTCACTCTGTGTCATAGAAACTCCTTCTCCCTCCACCACAACGCAATGCATGCCGGGTAATGTTTAGCTGTGCCAGAGCCCAAATAATGTACTACTGAGGTAGGACTCCGCTCCTGTTATTCTACCACTTCCCCCTCTACTTTGCTCTTTCATGCTTTGACTGCCATGCTACAATCCTGTCTTTCATCCAACGGGTTCGCCCTGCCAGGGCTTTGGGTTTTGGAAGCACCTGTGGGTTAAATCACAGTGTGTAGCATGTGGTGTGTAGCATTACCACAGCGCTGCAGAGAGAACTGGGTACTGAGTATTGGGGTACCCCTCCATTTGAGGTGCAGTCAGTGGAGCTAATCGTTGTCCTCTCTGGTTCTCTCACTGGTCCTTTCCCCTGTCCTTTGGCTGTGTTCCCCAGGTCAGTGTCAGAGGGGCCACCTCTGAGCCTCTGGGAAACCTGAGCAACTGCTTCAACCCAAAGCATATTTGTACTGGTACACACACACACACACACACACACACACACACACACACACACACACACACACACACACACACACACACACACACACACACACACACACACACACACACATACACATTATACACACGCACACTAAGGTTGGGGTTTTGAAATAATGGTACTATTCGAAAAGTATCATTCATTTTTGCCGGATATCCGGATATTCAAAATACATGTTTTTTTTTACTAATGTTTTTAACCTGAGCACTGCTGGTCAAGGGAGAGAGGCTGGCGCTCTACTTCAGCTGTGGAGGGGTGGTGTGTGTGATGTGAGCGGGCAGAAAGAGAGAGAGATACAGTAATGTTAGCCAAGGCATCTCAGCTACAGCCAGGACTAACTAACTTGAAGCAGCCACAGTGTTATTTAGAATCCCATATAACAGTGACTGTCTTGACTGGAGTAACCTAGAGCTAGCCAGCTATAGTTATTGTAGCTAGGCTAATTGAGGCCACACGCTGCTGTTTCTCTCCAAGCCCACTCAGATAAAACAACAGGTTGGTTGCTCGTTGTAATTTTTTTCCATCTTACATTGCTTTAGTGAACTCTCACTCCACTTGCTACAGATTGAGCCTCTTTCCCACTTTGATTGGCAAAGAGTGTCATAGATTTTGTGTCATAGATTTTTTGGGTGGTTTGTATCATTTGATTTACACAACATGCCTACCACTTTGAAGTTGCAAAAATAATGTTTTTGTGAAACAAACAAGAAATAAGAAAAAAAAACTGAATACTTGAGCGTGCATAACTATTCACCCTCCAAAGTCAATACTTTGTAGAGCCACCTTTTGCAGCAATTACAGCTGCAAGTCTCTTGGGGCATGTCTCTATAAGCTTGGCACATCTAGCCACTGGGATTTTTGCCCATTCTTCAAGTCAAAACTGCTCCAGCAGTTTCAAGTTGGATGGGTTCCGCTGGTGTACAGCAATCTTTAAATCATGCCACAGATTCTCAATTGGATTGAGGTCTGGGTTTTGACTAGGCCATTCCTTGACATTTAAATGTTTCCCCTTAAACCACTCAAGTGTTGCTTTAGCAGTATGCTTAGGGTCATTGTCCTGCTGGAAGGTGAACCTCCGTCCCAGTCTCAAATCTCTGGAAGACTGAAACAGGTTTCCCTCAAGAAATTCCTTTTATTTAGCACCATCCATCATTCCTTCAATTCTGACCAGTTTCCCAGTCCCTGCCGATGAAAAACATCCGCACAGCATGATGCTGCCACCACCATGCTTCACTGTGGGGATGGTGTTCTCGGGGTGATGAGAGGTGTTGGGTTTGCACCAGACATAGCGTTTTCCTTGATGACCAAAAAGCTCAATTTTAGTCTCATCTGTACCTTCTTCCACATGTTTGTGGAGTCTCCTGCATGCCTTTTGGCGAACACCAAACGTGTTGTTTATTTTTTTCTTGAAGCAATGGCTTTTTTCTGTCCACTCTTCTGTAAAGCCCAGCTCTGTAGAGTGTAAGGCTTAAAGTGTTCCTATTGACAGACACTCCAATCTCTGCTGTGGAGCTCTGCAGCTCCTTCAGGGTTATCTTTGGTCTCTTTATTGCCTCTCTGATTAATTCCCTCCTTGCCTGGTCCGTGAGTTTTGGTGGGCGGCCCTCTCTTGGCAGGTTTGCTGTGATGCCATATTCTTTCCATTTTTTAATTATGTGTTTAATGGTGCTCCGTGGGATGTTCAAAGTTTCTGTAATTTTTTTATAACCCAACCCTGATCTGTACTTCTCCACAACTTTGTCCCTGACCTTTTGGAGAGCTCTTCGGTCTTCATGGTGCTGTTTGCTTGGTGGTGCCCCTTGCTTAGTGGTGTTGCAGACTCTGGGGCCTTTCAGAACAGGTGTATATATACTGAGATCATATGACAGATCATGTGACACTTAGATTTCACACAGGTGGACTTATTTAACTAATAAAGTGTCACTAATGTGACTTCTGAAGGTAATTCGGTTGCACCAGATCGTATTCAAGGGATTCATAGCAAAGGGGGTGAATACATATGCACACACCACTTTTCCATACATTTTTTTGTTTGTTTTCGAAAAATAGATTTTTTTCATTTCACTTCACCAATTTGGACTATTTTGTGTATGTCCATTACATTAAATCCAAATAAAAATCTATTTAAATTACAGGTTGTAATGCATCAAAATAGGAAAAACACCAAGGGGGATGAATACTTTTGAAGGAAACGTATTTCTATTAGGTGCATGTCATAAGAAGTTTGTTGTTTTATACAATTAATCATTTGAAATGTCATCGTTGTATGTAACAATGTCACATGCATGTTTTAATTACATTTAGAAGAAGCCTTTTCAGTGTTAAAGTAGGACAATATTTGTTCCCGCTAAATATCCTACTCACACAAGTATTCGAATACTCACATCAGTTCGGATATAGTATATATACACTACATGACCAAAAATATGTGGACACCTGCTCGTCGAACATCTCGTTCCAAAATTCTGAGCATTAATATGGAGTTGGTCCCCCCTTTGCTGTTAGAACAGCCTCCACTCTTCTGGGAAGGCTTTCCACTAGATTTTGGAACATTGCTGCAGGGACCTGCTTCCATTCAGCCACAAGAGCGTTAGTGAGGTTGGGCACTGATGTTGGGCGATTAGGCCTGGCTCACAGTCGGCTTTCCAATTCATCCCAAAGGTGTTTGATGGGGTTGAGGTCAGGGCTCTGTGCAGCCAGTCAAGTTCTTCCACACCGATCTCGTCAAACCATTTCTGTATGGACCTTGCTTTGTGCACGGGAGAATTGTCATGCTGAAACAGGAAAGTGCCTTCCGCAAACTGTTGCCACAAAGTTGGAAGCACAGAATCGTCTAGAATGTCATTGTATGCTGTAGTGTTAAGATTTCCCTTCACTGGAAATAAGGAGCCTGAACTATGAAAAACAGCCCCAGACCATTAATCCTCTGCTAAAAAACTTTACAGTTGGCACTATGCTTTCTTGTGTGGCCCACTGTGCCACTTCGCGGCTGAGCCATTGTTGCTCCTAGACGTCTCCAATTCACAATAACAGCACTTACAGTTGACCTGTGCAGTTCTAGCAGGACAGAAATTTGACAAACTGACTTGTTGAAAAGGTAGCATCCTATGACGGTACCACGTTGAAAGTCACTGAGCTCTTCAGTATGGGCCATTCCACTGCCGATGTTTGTCTATGGAGATTGCATGACTGTGTGTTCGATTTTATACACCTGTCAGCAACGGGTGTGGCTGAAATAGCTGAATCCACTAATTTGAAGAGGTGTCCACATACTTTAGTATATATAGTGTATATATAGTCCAACCACCACTCTGCTATGCATTCACTCATATACTTGCAGACTTGTTTGTTAAGATACAGCATTGCCTTACCTTGGCTGTCCAGTATGATTTGCCTCATTTAGTTGTGTTTTTCCGAAAGGGCCATGAATGATATAGTCAGCTCTCAGGCCCCTTTCTGACCGCAGTGTGTCAGGGTGTGTCATGTGATCTCTGGTCAAAAGTAGTGCTCTATATAGGCCAGGGAATGGGGTACTATTTGGGACACCACCAGTCCAGGCAGCAGTTGCAGCAGTCTCCTACAGTCACTAGTCTCCTTAATGTTAACTATTAGGTCATGTGGAGGTCTGGAAAATGGCCCCTCTCCTCTGTCCTACTGGGCCCTAGGATTACAGTCAAGCCATGGTGAGTCAGACCAAAGTCAAATCCTGCTCCAACAGCTACTGAAACATCTAAGAGACACGACCCACCGGATCGGAACCCCCCTGTCGTAAAAATCTCACCGCCACTCTCCCCAATGTGGTAAGCAGCCGCTTCTCTGAGCAAATCTCCCTCCCAGACAGGTATTCCTGGAAAAAAAGAAAAACAGGTCCCATTCATTCGTATTTTTTATCAGCTGCTCTTCTGGGAAAACAGAGCTGGGTTTGCATCAGCACATTGACGAGGCCAAACCTCCCTGTGGATATTGTACAGTGGAGTTACAGAACGTCCATTTAGAGGTGCTATCTGGGCTATGTCATCCTCTACTCATTTTTTCCATTCCTTTTCGTTTTTTTTTTACCTGAGTGGTTTCGCTCCATGGGAACACATGTACGACCCCGGGGGTATTTCCTGTTTGCACACGTCTGTTGTTGGAAGGCATCAGCGGAGCACATAAGGCTGTATGGTCCCCTTTTCTCTCTCTATCTCCTCATTCCTCATTCCTCCTCACTTCTCACAGCCCTGTCAGTCCCCCTCTATCCTTACCGACGCTCATCATACCCATACCTGCCTATTTATGAACTCATCCCCTCTCAATGCACGCAAGGTGGCTGAATGAATGGCTCTTTGTTCATTTCCTATCTCTGTAGCTCTTTCCTGTAGTCAAGGACCAAACGCGTCCTCTTTGGCCTCATGGGTGGAATGTTATTCATATAAATTCATAATGAATAAAGATTAGAAAACATCTGGTGTTTCTATGTCTGTGATGTACACTACCGTTCAAAAGTTTGGGGCCACTAAGAAATGTCATTTACAATATTAACAGTGTCTACTCTGTATTTCCGATCAATTTGATGTTATTTTAATGGACCAGAAATGAGCTTTTCTTTCAAAAACAAGGACATTTCTAAGTGAGCCCAACCTTTTGAATGGTAGTGTATATAAAGTGTAATATTGGGATGCAAACTCAAAATGTAATACATTTCAACTCTTTATCTGACATGGTGCAGGTGTTTTATATTGAAGTCCATAACCATGTGTGTGAGCTGTATACTTTGATTTGTTTAAGTCTACCATAAAACACTCTGTGTGACCCTGGTTTAGCCCATTGCCCTCTGTTGTGCACACTCTCTTCCCTGACTCTGACTTCCTCACAGTAGAGTGATCCGAAAAGGGGACCAGGAGGTCACCACAAATCATCCGCTCTTTTTTGGGGGGGGGGCCGGGAGAAGCCTTATCCAGCAGCTTTGTGTGCCGAGCCTCATGCCTGCGGTTCGAGGAGATACTGTCTGGTTGCAGTTCACCCATCAATTATGCCGTTTGTAAATCTCATCAGCGCTAAAGTATGCCAGACATGGACACTATCAATCACTGTGTCCTGGAATAGAGGGCCTGGACGCGTTTCCCTTGTTTGTGGGGAGATGGTTTGTTATTAAGTTCTAGACCTGAGGAAGGCCAAGGCCGAGTCCCAAATTATACCTTATTCCCTATATAATGCACTACCCTATGGGCCATGGTCACAGGTAGTGCACTATGTAGGGGAAATGGTGCCTTTTGGGACGCCCCCCCCCCCCCCCCCCCCCCCCCCAAACCTGTCATTGTCGCAGTAGACGCATGGAATTAGGTCCACTCAACCATACCATTAGTTGCGGATGCTACGGCCTGCCGTCTACGGTAGCTTGTAAACACTTTTATTGGCAGCCAGGTGACTAATAAAGATGCCGGTGTTGTGTGTGATTTGTTTGTGTTTTTTTTTACCAGAGTGGTGATTCATCTAAGTTTGCCTGAGGTGGCTTCTGTCATAAATTATAAAGTTACAGTCTGACTTTTGTGAGTTGTACTAGAGGGTGTGCGTGCGCGCGCGCGCGTGTGTGTGTGTGTGTGGGTGGGTGGGTGGGTGGGTGGGTGGGTGGGTGGGTGGGTGGGTGGGTGGGTGGGTGGGTGGGTGTGGGTGTGTGTAGACAAGAGAGCCCAATGTTCCCTTGTCTACTGATTCTTATCAGGTTAACATTGGATGACACTCTGCTTTGCTGAACCCTGATTTGAAGTGATGAGATAACACAACCGTCAATAAACCTCTCCAGGTGGAATTTACGAGCTCCATCGGAATAGTAAACGAATGCCATGGAAATGATGAGGCTCGGCCTATCAAACGCTTATTTGTGTTGATTAAATCAAATTAGTAATTCTTTCAGCATTCTCCGCTGTAGTAGTTAATTAATTTAATCTGAATAAATGAAGGGGGGTGGAGAAAACCTTGTGTATTAACTTTGATGAGCTGGTCTAAGATCAGATCTAGCGAGCTGTGCCATAATAAAGTGGATGAGAGATAAACCCCTACCTTGTTTACACTCCAGGATGAACGCACATCTCATTCATTTCTACTACGGGTCAACGCCTTCCCATCAGATTAACAGGGCAGAACACATGCAGTTTGCTTAAGGAGCGGTCATCCATGTCCACAGGTTCTTTGACTCCCGTGAATCTCTTGGGAATACATCGCCTCTCGGTTGTATTGTTGCCAGCCTCTCCGTGTGGAATCTGTTATACACACTGCATACCCATAGGGTATCAGTTATACACACTGCATACCCATAGGGTATCAGTTATACACACTGCATACCCATAGGGTATCAGTTATACACACTGCATGCCATAGGGTATCAGTTATACACACTGCATACCCATAGGGTATCAGTTATACACACTGCATGCCCATAGGGTATCAGTTATACACACTGCATACCCATAGGGTATCAGTTATACACACTGCATGTCCATAGGGTATCAGTTATACACACTGCATACCCATAGGGTATCAGTTATACACACTGTATATTATGGCCTTGTTATTACAGCTGTATTAGTAATATACATTATGGTCTTGTTTTTACAGCTGTATTAGTAATATACATTATGGCCTTGTTATTACAGCTGTATTAGTAATATACATTATGGCCTTGTTATTACAGCTTAGTCTAGAATTAGAACTCTCTGAGTTAGACTTGTTCTTTGTAGTTATGAGGAGGAAAAAAATTTCAAGGTATACATCTATCCATCAAACTGTTATATTTTCCCATTTTTCCTTCTTGTAGCTTCGGGATGTACCATTAATTCTGCTTGACACTTTCTTCTCACCTGCTTCAAGTAAATTTAGTGGCTGTTCCTCTCCAACAAGCAAATATTCCCCCTCTCCTCCTCTCTCCTCTCTTAACCTCCCAGATGCCCTGAGAACTGGATGGCAGCAGTGTGGAACCTCATGTCACCACAGCAAAGCCCCTAAACCCCGTAATCCATATATGTTGACGTTGTTCCGCAGTGTGTGTTCATGCAATGCCATCATGATGTGTGCTCTTATGACATGATGCCCACAATCTCCCCTGTTTTACACTGTGGTTGTCTGGTCTGTTTTGACCACAAGAGGGAGGTGTGGACACTGGACAGAAGCTTACGCATGACCAGATCAAAGGGAATAACGTGTGCTTGATCACAGGCTCTGCCACTGCCGTGTGCTTCAATTAGGGATGTGAGGCTATCGAATGCTAAGCAGCCATTGAGTGGCTCAGTCAGTGGCTGCAGTAGGGAGGGTGTCAGGCGCTGGGGAAAGTGATTGTGTGGCCATGTGTACTAGAGGTCGACCGATTATAATTTTTCAACGCCGATACCGATTATTGGAGGACAAAAAAAGCCGATGGCGATTAATCGGCCGATTAAAAAAAAAAACATTTTTAAATATGTATTTATATATATATATATCATACACACACGCACATTTTTGTAATAATGACAATTGCAACAATACTGTAACGGCAGTCTAAGTCGTCCTCCTCCTCAGACGAGGTGTCACGGTTTTTCTAAATTAGAACCCAGAAGCAGACCAGGACAAGGAGAGTAGGACGAAGGTGAGTATTTATTTACAAGTTTAAACGTAGAGGTAGAATGATCCAGGTGGCGGAGCGGGCAGAGGAGGTGAGTTGATGGGAGTGAATAGGCAGATCCAAGGGAGTAACAGAAGCCACCGACGACCAGGCAGGGATGGGGTGAGTGTTCTGGGTGAATGACTGTAGACAGAACAAACGGAGGTAAGTTCAAGGCAAGCAAGACGTACAAAACAAACTCGATCAAACGGGAGGCTGATACGCTGGCACAACATACTGTTCATGGCTAACGATCCGGCAGGGAATGGATGTCAGGTCAGAGCTTATGAAGTGGAGGGGTGATGATCAGGACCAGGTGTGCAGATAGCTGATGGGATACAGGTGCGGTTAATCAGAGATCTCCCAGCTAGCTACGTCGCCCGGCAACCAGACAGGATGCGTTCCAGGACACCGGAAAAACACTCCAGGACAGAACACAGGCAAAAACAGACTCAGGAAGCGGGATTCGTGACACGAGGAGAGGCGAGAAGGATCTGAGGACCAATGTGCAGCGTGGTAATTTTCCATGATTTAATAAACACAAAACAAGACACTATACAAAATGACAAAACAAACTAACCGTCACAGTCCCGTGTGGCACCAACACTGACACAGGAAACAATCACCCACAAAATCCCAACACAAAACAAGCCTCCTATATATGATTCTCAATCAGGGACAACGATTGACAGCTGCCTCTGATTGAGAACCATATTAGGCTGGACACAGAAACAGACAAACTAGACACACAACATAGAATTCCCACCCAGCTCACGTCCTGACCAACACTAAACAAGCAAAACACATAAGAACTCTGGTCAGGACGTTACAGTACCCCCCTCCTGAGGTGCGGACTCCGAACGCACCCCTACAACTCAAGAGGAGGGTCTGGGTGGGCATCTGTCCGCGGTGGCGGCTCCGGCGCAGGACGAGACCACTCCACCACTGTCTTTGTCCCCCTCCTTAGCGTCCTTTGAGTGGCGACCCTCGCCCCCGATCTTGGCCAAGGAATCCTCCCCAAGGCCCCCACATGATTTAGGAGACAGCTCAGGACAGAGAGCTGCCTTATTTGAAGTAGATCAAGACATTCTCTATGGAAGACATGAACGGTAAAATAACGAAGGAACCCCTTTCAAGTTCAGCCGCAAGTTATTACAGGAATTATAACGCGTCGACTATTTCTCTCTAAATCATATACCTTTGACTAATCCAGAAACTATCACCTCGAGAAAAAAAAACATTTATTCCGTCCCGTATTTTATCTAACGGGTGGCATCCATGAGTCTAAATATTCCTGTTAGATTGCACAACCTTCAATGTTATGTCATAACCGGGCAAATTAGTTCGCAAAGAGCCAGGCGGCCCAAACTGTTGCATATACCCTGACTCTGCGTGCAATGAACGCAAGAGAAATGACACAATTTCACCTGGTTAATATTGCCTGCTAACCTGGATTTCTTTTAGCTAAATATGCAGGTTTAAAGTTCTATAAAGCTAGGGTTCTGAACTATACCACCCAGCCATTGGGTCTATAATACTACTGTTCTGAACTATACTACCCTGCAGCCATTGGGTCAATAATGCTACTGTTCTGAACTATACCACCCAGCCATTGGGTCTATAATGCTACTGTTCTGAACTATACTACCCAGCAGCCATTGGGTCTATAATACTACTGTTCTGAACTATACCACCCAGCAGCCATTGGGTCAATAATTCTACTGTTCTGAACTATACTACCCAGCAGCCATTGGGTCAATAATGCTACTGTTCTGAACTATACCACCCAGCCATTGGGTCTATAATGCTACTGTTCTGAACTATACTACCCAGCAGCCATTGGGTCTATAATACTACTGTTCTGAACTATACCACCCAGCAGCCATTGGGTCAATAATTCTACTGTTCTGAACTATACTACCCAGCAGCCATTGGGTCAATAATACTACTGTTCTGAACTATACTACCCAGCAGCCATTGGGTCTATAATACTACTGTTCTGAACTATACCACCCAGCAGCCATTGGGTCAATAATACTACTGTTCTGAACTATACTACCCAGCAGCCATTGGGTCAATAATACTACTGTTCTGAACTATACCACCCAGCAGCCATTGGGTCAATAATACTACTGTTCTGAACTATACCACCCAGCAGCCATTGGGTCAATAATACTACTGTTCTGAACTATACTACCCAGCAGCCATTGGGTCTATAATGTTACTGTTCTGAAGTATACTGCCCAGCCTTTGGTGTTTTATTACTGTCCTCACAAACCCCAAGATCTTACAGCTTGTAATTTGTCTGTCCTGCTCAGGGTGTAACGTTTGCCAGCCTGGTCTTGGTTGGTTGCATTGGAAGGGAAAGCTGCGCCCAGGACACAATTGTCTATCTGGCGAGATGGGAGATGGTTAGGGTCTGCTGGGCTTCTGCGGGCTCTCCTTTGGGAGATTGGTGTTCCGACGGGCCGCTTTGCTTCTGCGGGCTCTACTTTGGGAGATTGGTGGTCCGGCGGGCCGCTTTGCTTCTGCGGGCTCTACTTTGGGAGATTGGTGTTCCGACGGGCCACTGGCTCTTTGCCGGCTCTCCTTTGGGAGATTTATTTGGAGAAGAAGATTGGAGCGTGTGATTGCTGAAGTGGTTTTGGCAAGGCCCTCAGATGTCTTCATCTCCACGAAGGAGGACTTGAGAGGGATTGTGTTTTGTGAATGAAACGGCCCAGACGTACCACACTAAGCTGGTTCAGAAGGAATCTCCAGGGGGAAAACAATGGGGACACTATGTCTGTAGGATTACTAAACAATGGGGACACTATTTCTTTTTACTAGGCAAGTCAGTTAAGAACAAATTCTTATTTTCAATGACGGCCAAGGACAGGGCAGAACGACAGATTTTTTTTACCTTGTCAGGTCGGGGATTCGAAATTGCAACCTTTCGGTTACTAGTCCAGTGCTCTAACCCCTAGGTTACCTGCTGCCCCGTTTAACACTACGTCTGTAGGATTCTGAGAGATAACTAAACAATGGTGACACTATGACACTACGTCTGTAGGATTCTGAGAGATAACTAAACAATGGGGACACTATGACACTACGTCTGTAGGATTCTGAGAGAACTAAACAATGGTGACACTATGACACTACGTCTGTAGGATTCTGAGAGATAACTAAACAATGGGGACACTTTGACACTACGTCTGTAGGATTCTGAGAGATAACTAAACAATGGGGACACTATGACACCACGTCTGTAGGATTCTAAGAGATAACTAAACAGGCTACCCCTCTATAATGAAAACCACATTGTGGGTGTGAAAACATCACTCATCACCGCTCTCTGACTGGGTCTATGATCTGTATGGTATGGCTGCGTCCCAAATGGTACCCTATTCCCTATTTAGAGCAGTGCTTGTGAACAGAGCTCTAAGGGCCCTGGTCTAAAGTAGTGCTCTGTATAAGGGTGCCATTAGGGAAACAGCCCGGGCCTGTGATCTGTGTAGACCTCTCTTTTACTCCAGATAGGTGCTGTTTAACTCTGTTGATTCTCAATGTCCTGGGATGAATGGGCATGTGATCACCCTGTTAGGTAACAGCAGGTGGCTGGTTTGGGAGGACAGGCCTTAAGGGGGTTTTGGGGGCTGTGTGTGTGTTTGCGGGCCTGCTTGTATACGCGTGTGTGCCCGCATATCTGTGCGTGTCAGTACATGCGTGTGTGTGTGTTAGCGACTGTGCCTGTACAGACGTTTCTATGTGTTTTACTCAGTCTTCCTCCCTCCGAGAATTGGGGAGGCCATTATTACTCAGGCAGCATGGGTCTACCTGGCTAACTACCTGGCTGGCTACCTGGGTACCTGACTGACTACTTAGCTGACTACCTGTCTGACTACTTGGCGGACCACCTGACCGGCTACCTGGATACCTGGCTGACTACCTGGCTGACTACCTGGTGGACCACCTTGCGGACTACCTGGCTGGCTACCTCGATACCTGGCTCTAACTGTCTGACTACCTGCCTGGCTACCTGTCTCTACCTGTCTGACTACCTGGTGGACTACCTGGCTGGCTACCTGGCTGGCTACCTGGCTGGCTACCTGGATACATAGCTGACTACCTGGCCGGATACCTGGATACATGGCTGACTACCTGGCTTACTGCCTGGATGACTACCTGGCGGACTACCTGGCTCATTATGGCTAACTACATGCTGACTACATGGCCTGGCTGACTACCTGGCTAACTGGCTGACTACCTGGCTGACTAGTTGGCTGACGTCTTGGCTACCTGGCTGACTATCTGGCGGACTACCTGGATACCTGGCTGACTAGCTGGCTGACTACCTGACTACATGGCTGAATAGCTGTCTGACTACCTGACTACATGGCTGACTAGCTGTCTGACTACCTGACTACATGGCTGACTAGCTGTCTGACTACCTGGAGACATGGCTGACTAGCTGTCTGACTACCTCACTACATGGCTGACTAGCTGTCTGACTACCTGACTACATGGCTGACTAGCTGTATGACTACCTGACTACATGGCTGACTAGCTGTCTGACTACCTGACTACATGGCTGACTAGCTGTCTGACTACCTGGACACGTGGCTGACTAGCTGTCTGACTACCTGACTACATGGCTGACTAGCTGTCTGACTACCTGACTACATGGCTGACTAGCTGGCTGACTACCTGACTACATGGCTGACTAGCTGGCTGACTACCTGACTACATGGCTGACTAGCTGGCTGACTCACAGCAGGCTCATCTCATATCACTATGCGATGAATGTTAAACAGCAGGTTGTAGGCTTTAATAAATCTGTGTACCTCTGTGGATGCAGCTGTTGGTACGTGCATGTCTGTCTCTCACTTTGTGTTTATCAGTGTGGGTGTGTGTAGGTACTGTTATTCTTTCTCTTTGCCTGTTTATTTAAGTGTGAGCCTGTGTATGCGTGCCTACAAGTTTGTGTGTGTGTACGTCTGGGCCTGGCAGGTCTAAACCAACATTATGTCCGTCTCATCACTCTAAAACCAGTGGTCTGGAGCAGGGGTTAATTACACTGTAATCCCCCAGAACCCTCTCCCCCCTTAGCATGAAACCCAACCCCTCGTTCCCCGGCCAGGAAGGTCAGGGTTTGGGCAGAGGATGAATGTGAAGAAGGGGTTAATTGATTCAGTGACTTCGTTTTGACTGAGTCTCCAAAAGGCAGTATAATATGTTTACATGATTGAATACAATTTGTACATGTTCATGTCTATGGTTACACGGCATCTTTTCCTACTTTGTGATTGTGTGCTAGTTTAATTAAATTGGTTTGTTCTGTCGCTCCGTACGAACTCCCTGCCAAGACATCTTTTAATTCTGTTTATTTAAGCATTTGCTCATCTTTCCCTATCCCCTTAAATCTACAGTAGCAAAAGCATTATTTCAATCGATTGCGAGTGAAATCACCTTTTAATGATGATGGCGTGCGTTGAAGCCGAGTCCATGTATTGAATCGTCAGGGGAAATGACATCATAATATATGCACGTGCCCGGTGTCCTCAAGCCAACCATGAAGCCTGTGAAAGAGATCCATTCTCAGCTCATCATGACTCTAAAGGAATCCCCCTTGTTGGCTTTGATACTTCATCCAACAAAAGGACTCCGTCTTGTCTACATGCGTGTGAGGCCAGATAATCCTAAATTGAACACATCATTTGTATGGTAAAGAGGCACTAGTAGGGGGTGGCTTTAACAAAACAACAACACTTGGACTAGTATTCTAGTGGCTTTTTGCGTTTAACGGTCGTAATACGTGGGACGTAAGAGATTAGAAGATAATGTGTGACTGAACCATGTGACATAACCTCATGGCTGAATCTAAAATGGCACCCTATTCCCTTTATAGTGCACTACGTTTGACCAGGGCTCATAGGATCTTTATTGTGCACTATTTAGGGAATAGAGTGCCATTTGGGACTCATACCATGTTTTCCTTCCTAATCCCTCCCTCCTTGTTGATCTCTTAAGTGGCTTGAATTTTTTTAATGTGAAATTACCCAAATGGGTTTCACTGCCAACCCCGGGCTAAGTAATGGATGTAATGATAAGGTAGACAGAGGATGTTTAGTCTGTTTGTACAGCCATACAATTGCCATAATTACCCAGCGGAATCAGTGTTGTGCAAGCGTGCTGCTAACCGGGGCACGGCAGCGGTGGACAAATAGAATGGCGACGCTCGGTAAACAGACTGCTACAAGGTGAAATTTCCCTTAAGTACAGATCTAGGATCAGCTTCCCCTCCCCTATTCTAACCTTAACCATTAGTGGGGAATATGCAAAACTGACCCAAGTTCAGTGTCTAGGGGCAACTTCACCCTACTCCAAACAGAACAAGGAGACATCTTCACCGGGAATCTGAATTGAAGAGAACATTTCATTTGATTTATTTAACCTTCATTTAACCAGGCGAGTCAGTCATTTTTTATTTAATTACAATGATGGCCTGACAAGTCTAATTTTCCCAAAATCAATAAATACTTGACAGATGGACTACATGGTGTAATGGTTTAGGCTGATGAAAAATCACTTCTAAGACGGTACTAAATAAAGTGCTGAATACTAAAATATAATACTATAATATGTATATTCTCAGAATTCAAATGAAATGTATTTGAACCCACGAGAGAGCTCTTTATATCTTTGTCTCTCCTATTTAAGAGGTTCATCCCTTTGTCATATCCCCATGTCCCTTGACTGCCCATTGCTAATGCTGCTGCTGTTGTGTGTTTTCCAGGGGCTGTTAATGGACGTGGTTTACCTGCCCTTGCCTCTCCCTCTGCTGCACCTAGGGTTGTGTTAGTCCTTTCTGTTCTGCTTCAGCCCTGACTCAGTGGGTCTCTCTCCCCCAGGCCCAAGGCTTCCAACACAGCCTCTCTCATATCCAACCATACGGCAGGTGTTTAACAAGACCAGAGGAGGGCCTGCCTCCTAAATAGCACCCTATATTATACACTACATTTGACCGGGATCCATAGAGCTCTGGTCAAAAGGAGTCCACTATGGAAGGAGTAAGGTACCATTTGTGACGTAGCCACAGTGCTATCTCAAAGGCTGTGTCTGTCTTACCAGAGTAGAAGCTGGTACGACACCATCAAAGTATCAGACTGGATCCTGTCTTATTGTGTAGGTCACTGTAGCCTACAGTACTCTCCAGCGGTGCAGAGTGGTGGGTCTGAACAGGACTATTCTGGAGAGACTCCTGTTGATGTTTTTATGGATGTTCCTTAAGACTGGAGCTTGGCCCGTCCGAACAACAGATTCATTCAAAGCAGCCAGTGACAGAGAGAACAATAACAGCGAACCCCCCCTCAGCCCCGTAGGGCCGGACGTAAACAATGCCTCCCAAATGCCAGCCTATTCCCTACATAGTGGACTACTTCTGGCAAGAGCCCTATGGACCCTGTTCTAAAGGGTGCCATTTGGGATGCCGTAGAGTACTGATTGAGTAGGAAGCTGACCACACACAGATCAGATAAAAAGCCTTCAGTGTAAACGTATTTTGGTAGCACAGTGCACTCAGTTCCAGTTCCTCTCCAGGTGTTGAGTGGGAACAGTGGCCAAGTGAGACTGTAAACATTAGTCTTCCGGATGTGTTTTCCACTGTCTTTTTATGTTGGGTTTGTTTGTGTGTTCAGTAGAACCAGATGTCCCATTTGGAAGGAACCTCTGAGTTACCCAACCACCCACTTACCACTTCACCCACCCAGCCATCCCCCCGGCCCCCTTCCTTCCATTAAACATGGTCATTAGAGTAACAAGCGATGGTAGATGTTGACTCATCCATCCTGGCCTAAAAGCACCGACCAAGGTTCTTACTGTAAGTCACCAGAGAGGGAGTGAGGACTCAGCCCTGTGTTCTCTGTTTGACTCTGAACTGGAGTGATGGATGTCTCCATCCCAGTGAGGACTCAGCCCTGTGTTCTCTGTTTGACTCTGAACTGGAGTGATGGATGTCTCCATCCCAGTGAGGAGTCAGTCCTGTGTTCTCTGTCTGACTCTGAACTGGAGTGATGGATGTCTCCATCCCAGTGAGGAGTCAGCCCTGTGTTCTCTGTTTGACTCTGAACTGGAGTGATGGATGTCTCCATCCCAGTGAGGAGTCAGCCCGGTGTTCTCTGTTTGACTCTGAACTGGAGTGATGGATGTCTCCATCCCAGTGAAGAGTCAGCCCTGTGTTCTCTGTTTGACTCTGAACTGGAGTGATGGATGTCTCCATCCCAGTGAAGAGTCAGCCCTGTGTTCTCTGTTTGACTCTGAACTGGAGTGATGAATGTCTCCATCCCAGTGAGGAGTCAGCCCTGTGTTCTCTGTTTGACTCTGAACTGGAGTGATGAATGTCTCCATCCCAGTGAGGAGTCAGCCCTGTGTTCTCTGTTTGACTCTGAACTGGAGTGATGGATGTCTCCATCCCAGTGAGGAGTCAGCCCTGTGTTCTCTGTTTGACTCTGAACTGGAGTGATGGATGTCTCCATCCCAGTGAGGAGTCAGCCCTGTGTTCTCTGTTTGACTCTGAACTGGAGTGATGGATGTCTCCATCCCAGTGAAGAGTCAGCCCTGTGTTCTCTGTTTGACTCTGAACTGGAGTGATGGATGTCTCCATCCCAGTGAGGAGTCAGTCCTGTGTTCTCTGTTTGACTCTGAACTGGAGTGATGAATGTCTCCATCCCAGTGAGGAGTCAGCCCTGTGTTCTCTGTTTGACTCTGAACTGGTGCATTTTTGTGGTCAGGCAGCGGAAATGTTGCCCTGCACGTTCCAAGATGGTGGTTCTGGCCCCCAAACCCACCCTGGCTTCCCATCTAGAGCGCTCAGCTCCCCCAGCTCAGGTGGTCTCCATAAATAATGGATCCAAGAGAAATGGCTGTATGCCCGCGTCCCAAATTGCACCCTATTCGCTATATAGTGCACTACTTTTGACCAGAGCCCATATGGAATAGGGTTCCTTTTGGAACACACTACTTGTGTCTTTCGAAATGACCATCCAGGAGTATTAATATTTGCTTTGGGCCCAGCAGGCGGTTTATTGAATTATTCAGCCTCCGCTGGGTTTGAAACATGGAGTCATTATCAAGAGACAAAGCAGGTATAGTTTGTCTCTTCAATGGCCTTTTTCTTTAGCAGAGGACCGGGGCTGGCTGTGGTTAGACAGTTCACCTTTCAGTTGATGTTGCTGGTGTTCCTGCTGTGCTGTCATTCAGAGCATCATTTCCATTCAGTGATCCCAGATCAAACCCCTGTTCTTATCTGGAACAAAGACTGTGTTCAGATTCTTCAGCCTTCTCCCAAAGTGTGTACTTGCACACTCCCTGTGATGGCGAAAACTCCCCTCCAGCCAATGCTAACACCAATTCAATGTTTTTAAATCCATGACAGGAGGCTGGAGAATTGAGATGCATACCAAAGCTTTACAGACTGATTTCCATGTTTGACTATCGACAAGACCATGGAACGAATGAATGCAGTGCTCATGTGAAGTAGATTGTAAACTTCATCACCATATGAAAACGTCCGTTGAGAGTTGTTGTTGGGCAATTCCACAGTAACAGAGTGATCCTGAGACTTTTTTACTTTAAAATGTATGTCCAAATAAAAAACAATGATTGGCAAGTTAAACAAACCATACAACTCTATGCACAAGAACTGCTTTTTACAATTTCCACTAAACATTTCACAAAAACACATTTTCTTGAAGAACAGTGCAGATGCAAAGTTTGGTAACAGAATGACGGCACAAACAGCACCAACTGTCATTCTGTAACAAACTCTGTTCATAATGACATCAAAAAGAACAAATGCGATCGCGGACCCCTGCTGGCTCCTTTGTCTGCCACCTTACCTTAACCCTAAACCTAACCCTAAACCTAACCCTAAACCTAACCCTAACCCTAACCCTAACCTTAACCTTAACCCAAAAACCTAACCATACACCTAACCATAAACCTAACCCTAACCCTAACCTTAACCCAAAAACCTAACCCTAACCTTAACCTTAATCCTAACCTTAACCCAAAAACCTAACCTTAAACCTAACCCTAACCCTAACCCTAACCTTAACCCAAAAACCTAACCATACACCTAACCCTAAACCTAACCATACACCTAACCCTAACCTTAACCCAAAAACCTAACCTTAAACCTAACCATAGTTTATAACCCTAAAACTAACCTTAACCTAAAAACCTAACTTTAAACCTAACCATAGTTTATAACCCTAAAACTAACCTTAACCCAAAAACCTAACCTTAAACCTTACCCTAACTTTAACCCAAAAACCTAACCATAAACCTAACCATAGTTTATAACCCTAAAACTAACCTTAACCCAAAAACCTAACCTTAAACCTTACCCTAACCTTAACCCAAAAACCTAACCATACACCTAACCATAGTTTATAACCCTAAAACTAACCCTAGCTCATAACCGTAACCCCGTAATTCTAACCCTAACACTAATTCAAACCTTAACCCTTGTGGGGACTAACAAAATGTCCCCAGTTGGTCAACTTTTTGTTTGTTTACTATTACTATATACTATTCTTCTATTCTTGTGATCTGAACATTGTGATATGAACTGTAACATGCAATAACCGAAGAGATACAGTGCCTTGCAAAAGTATTCATCCCCCTTGTTTTTTTTGTTACATTGCAACCTGTCATTTAAATCGATTTTGGGGGGGGGGATTTCATTTAATGGACATACACATACATACAAATATTCCAAGTTGGTGAAGTGAAATTAAAAAAAAAACTTGTTTCTAAAAAATAAAAATCTGAAAGTGGTGCGTGCATATGTATTCACCCACCTTTGCTACGAAGCCCCTAAATTAGATCTGGTGCAACCAATTACCTTCAGAAGTCACATAATTAGTTAAATAAAGTTTTTATATATATTTTTTATTTAACCTTTATTTAACCAGGTAGGCCAGTTGAGAACAAGTTCTCATTTACAACTGCGAGCTGGCCAAGATAAAGCAAAGCAGTGCGACAAAAACACAGAGTTACACATAAACAAACGTACAGCCAATAACACAATAGAAAAATCTATGTACAGTGTGTGCAAATATAGAAGAGTAGGGAGGTAAGGAAATAAATAGGCCATAGAGGCGAAATAATTACAATTTAGCATTAACACTGGAGTGATAGATGTGCAGATGATGATGTGCAAGTAGAGATACTGGGGTGCAAAAGAGCAAGAGGATAAATAACAATATGGGGATGAGGTAGTTGGGTGTGCTATTTACAGATTGGCTGTGTACAGGTACAGTGATCGGTAAGCTGCTCTGACAGCTGATGATTAAAGTTAGAGATGGAGATATAAGACTCCAGCTTCAGTGATTTTTGCAATTCGTTCCAGTCATTGGCAGCAGAGAACTGGAAGGAAAGGCGGCCAACGGAAGTGTTGGCTTTGGGGATGACCAGTGAAGTATACCTGCTGGAGCGCGTGCTACGGGTGGGTGTTGCTATGGTGACCAGTGAGCTAAGTTAAGGCAGGGCCCTACCTAGCAAAGACTTATAGATGACCTGGAGCCAGTGGGTTTGACGACGAATATGTAGTGAGGGCCAGTCAACGAGAGCATACAGGTCGCAGTGGTGGGTAGTATATGGGGCTTTGGTGAGAAAAGGATGGCACTGTTATAGACTACATCCAGTTTGCTGAGTAGAGTGTTGGTGGCTATTTTGTAAATGACATTGCCGAAGTCAAGGATCGGTAGGATAGTCAGTTTTACGAGGGTATGTTTGGCAGCATGAGTGAAGGAGGCTTTGTTGCGAAATAGGAAGCCGATTGGAGATGTTTAATATGAGTCTGAAGGAGAGTTTACAGTCTAACCAGACACCTAGGTATTTGTAGTTGTCCACATACTCTAAGTCAGAACCGTCCAGAGTAGTGATGCTAGTCAGGCAGGCGGGTGCGGGCAACAATCGGTTGAAGAGCATGCATTTAGTTTTACTAGCATTTAAAAGCAGTTGGAGGCCACGGAAGGAGTGTTGTATGGCATTGAAGCTGGTTTGAAGCTCGTTGAACTGAACTCTATCTGAGAAGTAGTTGGTGAACCAGGCGAGGCAGTCATTTGAGAAGCCAAGGCTATTGAGTCTGCCGATAAGAATGCGATAATTGACAGAGTCTGTAGCCTTGGCCAGGTCGATGAAGACGGTTGCACAGTACTGTCTTTTATCGATGGCGGTTATGATATCGTTTAGTACCTTGAGCGTGGCTGAGGTGCACCCATGACCAGCTTGGAAACCAGATTGCATAGTAGAGAGGGTACGGTGGGATTCGAAATGGTTTCTGTTTGATCTGTTTGTTAACTTGGCTTTCAAATATTTTAGATAGGCAGGGCAGGATGGATATAGGTCTATAACAGTTTGGGTCTAGAGTGTCTCCCCCTTTGAAGAGGGGGATGACCGTGGCAGCTTTCCAATCTTTGGAGATCTCAGATGATACAAAAGAGAGGTTGAACAGGCTAGTAATAGGGGTTGCAACAATTTTGGCGGATCATTTTGGAAAGAGAGGGTCCAGATTGTCTAGCCCAGCTGATTTGTAGGGATCCAGATTTTGCAGCTCTTTCAGAACATCAGCTGTCTGGATTTGGGTGAAGGAGAAGCGGCTGGAGCTTGGGCAAGTTGCTGCAGGGGGTGCAGAGCTGTTGGCCGTGGAAAGCATGACCAGCGGTAGAAAAATGCTTATTGAAATTATCGATTATCGTAGATTTATCGGTGGTGAAAGTGTTTCCTAGCCTCAGTGCAGTGGGCAGCTGGGAGGAGATGCTCTTATTCTCCATGGACTTTACAGTGTCCCAAAACCTTTTGGAATTAGTGCTACAGGATGGAAATTTCTGTTTGAAAAAGCTAGCCTTAGCTTTCCTAACTGACTGAGTATATTGGTTCCTGACTTTCCTGAAAAGTTGCATATCGCAGGGGCTATTCGATGCTGATGTAGAACACCATGGGATGTTTTTGTGCTGGTCAAGGCCAGTCAAGTCTGGGGTGAACCAAGGGCTATATCTGTTCTTAGTTCTAAATTTTTTTAATGGGGCATGCTTATTTAAGATGGCGAGGAAAGCACTTTTAAAGAGCAACCAGGCATCCTCTACTGATGGGATGAGGTCAATATCCTTCCAGGATACCCTGGCCAGGTCGATTAGAAAGGCCTGCTTGCTGAAGTATTTTAGGGAACCTTTGATGATGAAGGTTGGTCATTTGACTGCGGACCCATCACGCACGCAGGCAATGACGCGGTGATCGCTGAGATCCTGGTTGAAGACAACAGAGGTTTATTTCGAGGGCAAGTTGGTCAGGATGATATCTAAGAGGGTGCCCATGGTTACGGATTTAGGGTTGTACCACCTGTGTGCAATCTAAGTGTCACATGATCTCAGTCCACAAGGCCCCAGAGTCTGCAACACCACTAAGCAAGGGACACCACCAAGCAAGCAGCACCATAAAGACCAAGGAGCTCTCCAAACATGTCAGGGACAAAGTTGTGGAGAAGTACAGATCAAGGTTGAGTTAAAAAACTATCCGAAACTTTAAACATCCCACGGAGCACCATTAAATCCATAATTTAAAAATGGAAAGAATGTGGCACCACAACAAACCTGCCAAGAGAGGGCCGCCCATCAAAACTCACGGACCAGGCAAGGAGGGCATTAATCAGAGAGGCAATAAAGAGACCAAAGATAACCCTGAAGGAGCTGCAAAGCTCCACAGCGGAGATTGGAGTATCTGTCCATAGGACCACTTTAAGCCGTACACTCCACAGAGTTGGGCTTTACAGAAGAGTGGCCAGAAAAAACCCATTGCTTAAAGAAAAAAATGAACAAACAGGTTTGGTGTTCGCCAAAAGGCATGCGGGAGACTCTTGTCAGATGAGTCTAAAATTGAGCTTTTTGGCCATCAAGGAAAACACTATGTCTGGTGCAAACCCAACACCTCTCATCACCCCGAGAACACCATCCCCACAGTGAAGCATGGTGGTGGCAGCATCATGCTGTGGGGATGTTTTTCAACGGCAGGGACTGGGGAACTGGTCAGAATTGAAGGAATGATGGATGGTGCTAAATATAGAGAAATTCTTGAGAGAAACATGTTTCAGTCTTCCAGAGATTTGAGACTGGGACGGAGGTTCACCTTCCAGCAGGACAATGCGACTAAGCATACTGCTAAAGCAACACTTGATTGGTTTAAGGGGAAACATTTAAATGTCTTGGAATGGCCTAGTGAAAGCCCAGACCTCAATCCAATTGAGAATCTGTGGTATGACTTAAAGATTGCTGTACACCAGCAGAACCCATCCAACTTGAAGGAGCTGGAGCAGTTTTGCCTTGAAGAATGGGCAAAAATCCTAGTGGATAGGTGTGCCAAGCGTATAGAGACATACCCCAAGAGACTTGCATCTGTAATTGCTGCAAAAGGTGGCTCGACAAAGTATTGTTTTTGGGGGGGGAATAGTTATGCACACTAAAGTTTTCAGTTTTTTTGTCTTATTTCTTGTTTGTTTCACAATAAAAAATATTTAGCATCTTCAAAGTGGTAGGCATGTTGTGTAAATAAAATGATACCAACCTCCCAAAATGTATTTTAATTCCAGGTTGTAAGACAACAAAATAGGAAAAAGCCAAGGGGGGTGAATACTTTCGCAGGCCACTGTACTATGATGGAGTTTTGCTTTCATCTTGGGATGTACTGGTGTTTATTCATTAGTGTACACTGTACTGTATCAAACCGGAAAACAGTTTGCCACAAAAACAGGAGTTTCTATTGGCCACATTCAGATAGGTCTCTCCCCGTTTCATCCCGTTTGTTTCCATTTGGTTCCTAGTGAATACACCCCTGGACAATAGCTGTCACCTCTGCCATCTGCTGAGGGATGAAGTGGAATCTTCTGTGGCTTTACTTCACATGCTGTCAAAGGAGACTCCAGGAAGTAGTGAAAGGTGGGCGTCCATAAAGCTGTCCATCTTTCAGTCTCACTGTCTGTCTTCACATTTCTACTGTTTATTAGCCCATTCCTTTGTCTCACATGTGATGTGAATCCATTTCACAGAGCTGTAAAATGCACACACTGAAACACACACACAAATGAGCATACAGATGGAGGTACTCGTGAGTGAGTGAACAGTGTATAAGAGACAGCCTCTGGCTTTGGCACACAGCGGATGATGTGATGGTGTGTTCTGGCCAGGCTACAAACATCTGCGAGTCGGGTATCTTCCTGGAAGTTTGAATGCTGCCTATTGTGGCCTGAGAGACCAGACTCCTTTTCTTTTATGTCTCAGTAAGCCCAATCTTCTGGCCTGATGTTATCGTTAGCAGAGAAGTCACTCCTCGCTGCCTGACGCTGTCTCCCACGCTAGCCACTGAGCTAGCCGCTGTGCCAGGAAGAGAGTAATCACTGTAGCCTAGCGTAGCATATCCTAGCATTAGCGTAGCATATCCTAGCGTTAGCGCGTGGTTCAGGAGGGATTGGGTTGTGTTATCCTTTTAAAGGAGGAATGACGGGAACTCTGGGCAGGGAATGGGATTGCTGCAGGCCTGTTGTTCCCCTTAATGCAGCGTGCAATGGAAGCAAGCTGCCGCCGGGCTCAGCAGTGCTTTCATCCAGGCTTTCTGCTGGGCCTGTGACAGCGTCTTGCCAAAGCCAAAGCTGTGGGTTTTCTTGAGCACAGTGTGTTTACATTGGTGGAGATTTTCAATGATGTTTCTCTGTACATGGCAATCGAGGGCTATGGCTAAAACTTTTATGGAATGCTATAGTATACATTCCTTATATTTATTAAACCTTTACACAGAAGGTCAATTAAGAACAGATTATTATTTGCAGTGTCATCCTGCCCCTATAAAGGGAAATCTTATTTCTTATTAGCAGAGAGAGAGAAAGGGGAGGCAGTGAGAGAGTGAGCAAATGACAAATGCTGATAATGAATAATGTACTCTCCTGAACAGGGCTTCATCAGATTGATAGGGATGTATTCTCCTGAACAGGGCTTCATCAGGTTGATAGGGATGTATTCTCCTGAACAGGGCTTCATCAGGTTGATAGGGATGTATTCTCCTGAACAGGGCTTCATCAGATTGATAGGGATGTATTCTCCTGAACAGGGCTTCATCAGGTTGATAGGGATGTATTCTCCTGAACATGGCTTCATCAGGTTGATAGGGATGTATTCTCCTGAACAGGGCTTCATCAGATTGATAGGGATGTATTCTCCTGAACAGGGCTTCATCAGGTTGATAGGGATGTATTCTCCTGAACAGGGCTTCATCAGATTGATAGGGATGTATTCTCCTGAACAGGGCTTCATCAGGTTGATAGGGATGTATTCTCCTGAACAGGGCTTCATCAGGTTGATAGGGATGTATTCTCCTGAACAGGGCTTCATCAGGTTGATAGGGACGTATTCTCCTGAACAGGGCTTCATCAGGTTGATAGGGATGTATTCTCCTGAACAGGGCTTCATCAGGTTGATAGGGATGTATTCTCCTGAACAGGGCTTCATCAGGTTGATAGGGATGTATTCTCCTGAACAGGGCTTCATCAGGTTGATAGGGATGTATTCTCCTGAACAGGGCTTCATCAGGTTGATAGGGATGTATTCTCCTGAACAGGGCTTCATCAGGTTGATAGGGATGTATTCTCCTGAACAGGGCTTCATCAGGTTGATAGGGATGTATTCTCCTGTTCATCAGGTTGATAGATAGGGATGTCTTTTTCCAGACGTGACCCTGAGGTTAGGGCAAACGGCGGTTTAATCGCGTCCTTGTCAGCAGCCCTAAAATATCATGTTCGGATGATTCGGAGGCCACAGATGGCAGGATACACACGCTCCCGTTTGATATGTGTCGAAACACTGGATTGACTCATCAACATCTGGATGAGATGTCTTCTCCAAAACCCCAAGAGTTGGGAGGTTTTTTCCTCCCTTACGGGACTGATATAATGATAGTATAGATTTCCCTCTTTTGGAAGATCCTGGAGAAATATTTCCGGACGGTTAGGCGATGTGGTGTCCTCTCAATCAATACCTTGGAGAACATGAACATACATTTCCAGTCAATTCCAGATGTGTGTCGCCAGCAGATTGTATTTACCCAGAATGTTTTACCCATCCCTTACTGCGGTCTTTTTATGGTTCCTATAAAAGGTCAGTTTTCTTTGAGACTGTTTTGCCGCTCTTGCCAAATCCACAACAGATGCACCACTTTGCCATGCCACTTTTGTTCCTCATTACGCGAGGCATCCCCTTTTTGAGGGGGCAACAGAAATCATACTGACTGGCCCAGAGACATTGATTTACTCAATATTTGACTTGCTTTAGACTGATTTAGTTGGATTGACTTCTATACGTCTATATCCTTCATGAGTTGATGTCCAGTCAATGGTCAGTCAGTGTTTTGGATGAGAGTGTCAGGCCAGTGAAAGTTCACTGGATTCGGTTCCTTGGCGTTTGCTGCATTGACTTGGTATTTTAGCATATTCCGCCTCCCTCTTTTCTCTGGCATTGAGTAGTCTTTCCCAAACTTTGGGGCCCATCAAACTGAGGGCTATAAGGAGACGGTGTGGTTTTGGACCAGGGACGTGACCTCGTGCTGGTTTGTGTCACCCGACCCACTTTAAATCTCATTCGCTTTGTGGCCATCTGGCTGAGTTACCTCTGGGAAAATACACAATACACTGTGTGTGTGTGTGTGTGTGTGTGTGTGTGTATTTGTGTGAGTGCGGGTATGCGTGCTATTGAAAAGCCCTTGATCCGACACAGAAACACAGAGAGGTTTGTCACCACAAAGCACCTGCCAAGGGAACAAAAAAGAAGAAATTGTGGGCGGGTGAAATGTCGTGCCAATTTAATCGAATTGTCAGAGAAAGACATGATTAATTTCATTGTAATGTAACATTATGTTACGGACATGTGGCTTTTCCTCTTGGCGTTGCTCTTTGGAGAAAGACCAGTGAAGAGTGAACATAGAGGGCCTCCATGGATTTGACGACTGCCTTGGAGAAAAGCTTGAGTCTAACTCAGACACACGCCTTTCATTTACAAGAGATATTAGAGGGCTAAGTTCCATCCTTTTGACCCAAGAAAAGCTTTTGTTGAAGTTCAGCTGAGAATGAACTATTGGAATGGACTGAATCATATCTAACTTGGCATTTTCACAATCACTGCTCTCTGAAACCCAGTGTGAGCATTCAGTTTGACTGTTTACAGCTACAACAACTCTAGTTACCTCAAAATACCTCAAAATGGAAGGACAATGACACCATACGTATGTCAATATGAGAATGAGAAATCCTCCCTGTTTGACAGGCCAGATTCTATGCTTTTAGACAGATTTTTTTGGCTGGCGTTAAGGCGGCGCTAGTGTCAAACGCACGTTAGTTTGCAATTTCGTCATGTAAAAACTGTTTTCTAGCCCTTACTCCAGGTTTGGCCATTTACCTGTCTTATATCAGCTCGTGTGCGTTCAGATGGGCAGGGTGGAAATATTTGAGGTGTGTCCTTAATATCATGATCCAAAGTGCTAATTTCAGACAGCGCTGATGGGGGTATTTAAGACCAACCAAAAGCTGGTTTTAGTGGTTGGTTATGGCATGAATTCTGACAGGGGAAACACAGCCTATCCAGCCGTGACGCACACTGGCCATATGTGCATGGAACAAGAGTAGCCTAATGTGCTTTTGGTGCCTGTATACTTCATATTTAGAAAAATAAAAATTGTGTTTTTCATTTTTATTATTTGATTAAAAACCAGGCAGAGCCTCCCCTCCTCTCAATTAACACTTTTTCTTTGTCTGACCAATGCAATCACGAAGTATTCAAGACTGTCGATAAAGGGTTTGGCTCCTGAGACCACTTGGAAATAAATCTTAATCACGAAAGCTTTATCAAAATATCAAGTTTGAGAGGAGTAAACCAGTGAGCTGACTGACATTCCCTTTTTATCTCTGCATTGTAGGCAGGCCGCATTATTTTAGCCATGCAGGCCGCATTATTTTAGCCACGCAGTCCGCATTATTTTAGCCATGCAGGCCCCATTATTTTAGCCACGCAGGCCCCATTATTTTAGCCACGCAGGCCCCATTATTTTAGCCACGCAGGCCCCATTATTTTAGCCACGCAGGCCCCATTATTTTAGCCACGCAGGCCCCATTATTTTAGCCATGCAGGCCCCATTATTTTAGCCATGCAGGCCCCATTAGTTTAGCCATGCAGGCCCCATTATTTTAGCCACGCAGGCCCCATTATTTTAGCCACGCAGGCCCCATTATTTTAGCCACGCAGGCCCCATTATTTTAGCCATGCAGGCCCCATTATTTTAGCCATGCAGGCCCCATTAGTTTAGCCATGCAGGCCCCATTATTTTAGCCATGCAGGCCCCATTATTTTAGCCAGGCAGGCCCCATTATTTTAGCCATGCAGGCCCCATTATTTTAGCCATGCAGGCCCCATTATTTTAGCCATGCAGGCCCCATTATTTTAGCCATGCAGGCCCCATTATTTTAGCCATGCAGGGCCCATTATTTTAGCCACGCAGGCCCCATTATTTTAGCCACGCAGGCCCCATTATTTTAGCCACGCAGGCCCCATTATTTTAGCCAGGCAGGCCCCATTATTTTAGCCAGGCAGGCCCCATTATTTTAGCCATGCAGGCCCCATTATTTTAGCCATGCAGGCCCCATTATTTTAGCCATGCAGGCCCCATTATTTTAGCCATGCAGGCCCCATTTTGGATGTGCGTTGTTTTAATATTGTATGCCCACAGGGAGAAATGATGGTGCCTGTAAGTGTGACATAGCCTATTTAAAACAAGTTTTTGTTTTGTTTAGAATTTGATTAGAATGATTAATTCTCTTTTTAGGCCTTATCAATAATGAATGTAATCTTGCTTATTGACAATGTTTGGCATGTCCCTGCTCAGCCACAATGCTCCACTAGGCCAGTGGAGGCTGCTGAGGGGAGGACGGCTCATATAATGGCTGGAATGGAGTCAATGGAATGATATCAAACACATGTTCTGGATTCCATTCCAGTCATTCCACTCCAGCCATTATTATGAGCCATTCTGCCCTCAGCAGCCTCCACTCGGCTAGTCTCTATATCAGTGTGAATGCTATTAAAGCCATGCAATTACTCAGAACAATGTGTACTGCAAAAGGGTTCACGTTAACCTATTTAGCAAAGATGGGATAGGTCTGTATTTTGTTATTTTGTTTCTTGAAGCCATTTAACAAACTATAACGGACTAACATTGGAAATGGAGTTGATTCCAAGGCAATACATAAAAGGCCATAAATACACAAACTGAAGCCACCACGTATGTTTCTGACACACTCCTGAACCTATAGTGCTTAGATTTAACATTTAACATTTAACAACAGTTTTGATCAGATATCAGGTTTTGGCCTGACTTTTATTTCTATTTCCACTGTGAAAATTCCTCCAGAGGTGTGTGTTTTTCCTCCTCTCCTGCCAGGCAGCACACACCCAGCTGAGAGTTGTCTCTTTGATGAGCTGGCCTGATAACCCCTGCCCTCCTCCTGCTCTGCCCCGCACCCCGACTCGCCGCTGGGTGAAATATCATCGCCTGCCTCCCTCGCTGCCATGCCAACAGCTCTATTTTTACCCACAACTCCCAGGGTCTTTTACACATATGAAAGGGCTTGTTTATTATGCCTACAGTATGTATTTTGGGCTAAAACTTTCCAGCTCCCCAGCAAAATGGGGGGGGGATTATTTACGCTAGGAACAGAGGAGGGGTTCTACAAATGCTAATTTGAGAGTCAGATCTGTTTACTGCTGCTGTTACAGGAGAAACAAAGACAAACAAAACAATGTGAAATAAAGAGTGATGGGAAGATTGGATGTTATTGACATATTGACTGAATAATATTACTCCAGTGAGTTGTTTTTTGGGGAATGACTTTCGCAATCTAACAGCAGATCGTATTGCTAAGGCATTTTGAGTTATAGCGTATGTTTTATCAAATCTGGCCAGCAGCTTTCAACACTCAACCCCACCTGTCCTCAAGTTCCCTCACGCTCCCTGCCTACAGGCCAGTGGGCCACTGCCCAGGACCTACATCACAGGAAATGTTAGGAGTTAGGTAATGGGATCAGGCTGAATTTGTTTTCACTTTTCTGGGAAGCTGCCATGTGAGATACAAACTCTGCATTATGGGGAATTTGGTCCATTACATTTTCAACTGGAACATGTTGCCAGACTTTTCCCTGCTTTGATTGACGCTATCCCCATGTAAAGAATGGCTGTTGTTCAGCTCCCTGTTGTTTTCATTGGAGGGCTTGGCCTGCCTTCGCTTCATCTAAGGCTGCTCCAGAACCTCTGGTCTGGAAAGTCAAAGGGGTTCCTGCCCAGTTATTAAGAGAGAGGAGTGGAGGGTGGTCAATTAATACAAACACTGGAGACCCCCCCCCCCCCCCGTCATGTGCGTTTTGCTGGATAATTGTTTACATCTGTGTGGGTCCAAAAGCAGTTGCCAGAAACTCAGCTTCTCGAGCATCGTTCCCCCCAGATCCCCTGGCAGATGATGAAGAGACCGTGAAAACTCCAGCCAAGTGCTGCCTGCTGCAACACCCGGGTTCTCCCATGATGCTTAGAGGTGTCCCTATATAGGTCACTTTATTTACTCCGCTCTTCTGTTTATCTCAGCAATAACCTTGTCATTTGCGGTATGTATGTTTGTATGTATGTACAGTACCAGTCAAAAGTTTGGACACACCTACTCATTCCAGGGTTTTTCTTTGTTTTTACTCTTTTCTACATTGTAGAATAATAGTGAAGACATCAACACTGAAATAACACATATGGAATCATGTAGTAACCAAAAGGAAACATTTTCTTAATTGAAATCCATTCCAAGTGACTACCTCATGAAGCTGGTTGAGAGAATGCCAAGAGTGTACAAAGCTGTCATCAAGACAAAGGGTGGCTACTTTGAAGAATCTTTGAAGATTTGTTTAACACTTTTTTGGTTACTGCATGATTCCATATGTATTATTTCATAGTTTTGATGTCTTCACCCCAAGAAAATCTCTTGAATGAGTCGGTGTGTCCAAACTTTTAACTGGTACTGTATGTATGTATGTATGTATGTATGTATGTGTGTATGTGTGTATGTGTGTATGTGTGTATGTGTGTATGTGTGTGTGTGTGTGTGTGTGTGTGTGTGTGTGTGTGTGTGTGTGTGTGTGTGTGTGTGTGTAATAATGGTATCAAAACATCACTTCTCTGCCTGCAGTATATCATTGTTCAATTAGGAACGTCTGTGTTGCCTTGCTTACAAACAACCTGCCACGTGGGAGCCGAAGGGCCGTATATCACAGAATTGTAGCCCTAATTAAACAAAGGCATGTTTATGGTAACACGCACTGATGAAGGACTGCTATGGAGACGAAGATGTGACTTGTGGCATTTTACTTAAAGCAGAGTTGCAGCGTTGCGCGGTGGTTGATTTATGGTCGCCTCTGTCCACTATGCTGCTGCATTTAATGGCATTTACAAAATTGCTTTTGTTGTGAGGAAGAATGTGTCCATTGAGGCGAGTTGGGAGGAGGGGGTGCGTTTGAGGTGCATCCATGATAAAAGTCCCAGTGCAACAAAGAAGTGAACCAGGCTCTGGAGGCCTCTTTTTGGAGAAGACCCGCACTTCCAAACAACCACCCAAGTGATGATTATGAACAGACCAGAAAAGACCCGCGCGGTGCTAGTGCGGTGCTAGCGCGGTGCTAGCGCGGTGCTAGTGCGGTGCTAGTGCAGTGCTAGTACAAAACATATCTGGCTAATTGCTTCTTGTGCTCCGCTTCAGGGAGTAATACTGTAATATCATGTCTAGTCCATATGTAAGTGTCCCTATTGTTCTATTGTAGAACTTCTACAGTAAGAACGAAACCAGCACACGCAGAGGAGACCTCACAAGGAGGGGGCAGAGAAGAGGTTGACTCCTTTCATCCCTTCTGGGAGTCAGCTGGCTCTATGGTGTTTGGGCATTCCAGCTGTAGAACTCAGGCCTCATCATTTCCTCTGACACACTAATGGTAATCGTCTGGGTGGAGGACTCCCTCCCTCTCTCTCTCTGTGAGAAGTGAAGTCTATCTCTCTCTCGCTCTCTCTCTCTCTCTCTCTCTCTGTCATGCCATGTCCACTCCGTACACTATAATACCATGCATATGTCAAGACAGGACTTCCATGGGGATTTGCTGTCTTCCTTGGAGAACATTGTGTTGAATGAATGAACTCACTCTGTTTGGTGTTCATCATGATTCATGACATCACTGTATCCTATATGGAACCAGGTTGTATTAAATGGAGCTTTTACACACTCAATCTGTATCAGCCTCAACCTTCCGCCTGTGAGTGACAGCTGAAGTCATTTCCCAGACTAGCATGTAGCCTATACACAGACACCCGCGACAGTGTTCTGTACCCAAAACTAATCCTCTCTTTGTGAAGGTGGCAAGTCGCAACTCTTGTTTGTATAGAAAATGCCTATCGGGTGGAGCTGGAGGCCCGTTCGTTCCTGCTTGGATTAAGGGAACCACAAGTGAATTTATTTTAATGCCTCTCTCATGAGGAGACGTTTACAGGCCCTCTTGATTTTCTCCCTAGCCGCTTGGACGGGGATGAAAGCCTGTATCTCCGTCAGGCATTCAACATGGAGTGAGTGCTGAAAAGCAGGGATGTGGAAGCAGGGGAAACGTGGAGGGCGTCCAAAACTGGAACCCGCGCACCAGAAACACTCATGACGCCCCCCCCCCCCCCCCCCCCACACACACACACACACACAACCCCCTTTGTCTCAAAGGCTACTGGGAAAGAAAGCCCCCTCTCTGGTCGGGGTTCTTCAACATGTTTGGGAAAGAAAGCCCCCTCTCCGGTTGTGGTTCTTCAACATGTTTGGGAAAGAAAGCCCCTCTCTGGTCGTGGTTCTTCAACATGTTTGGGAAAGAAAGCCCCCTCTCTGGTCGTGGTTCTTCAACATGTTTGGGAAAGAAAGCCCCCTCTCCGGTTGTGGTTTTTCTACATGTTTGGGAAAGAAAGCCCCTCTCTGGTCGTGGTTCTTCAACATGTTTGGGAAAGAAAGCCCCTCTCTGGTTGTGGTTCTTCAACATGTTTGGGAAAGAAAGCCCCTCTCTGGTTGTGGTTCTTCAACATGTTTGGGAAAGAAAGCCCCCTCTCTGGTCGTGGTTCTTCAACATGTTTGGGAAAGAAAGCCCCTCTCTGGTCGTGGTTCTTCAACATGTTTGGGAAAGAAAGCCCCTCTCTGGTCGTGGTTCTTCGACATGTTTGGGAAAGAAAGCCCCTCTCTGGTCGTGGGTCTTCAACATGTTTGGGAAAGAAAGCCCCTCTCTGGTCGTGGTTCTTCAACATGTTTGGGAAAGAAAGCCCCTCTCTGGTCGTGGTTCTTCGACATGTTTGGGAAAGAAAGCCCCTCTCTGGTCGTGGTTCTTCAACATGTTTGGGAAAGAAAGCCCCTCTCTGGCCATGGTTCTTCAACATGTTTGGGAAAGAAAGCCCCTCTCTGTTCGTGGTTCTTCAACATGTTTGGAGCTGGATGTTGGTGTGCTTGGACTGGGTAGCGGTGGAGCTGATACTGTAGAGTTTCCAGAGCCAAATCTATGTCTGCATCTCGAATGGCACCCTATCGCCTATGAAGTGCATTACTTTTGACAATTGCTCATAGGGCCCTGGTCAAAAGTAGTGCACTACTTAGAGAATAGGGTGCCATTCGGGACACACACTATCTATCTGGGAGAGATGGTGTTCGGTTATTGAGCCAATAGTCTGGCACGGTGACCAGGATAGCGAAAGTCTGGAGGCCTATGGTGGGTACAGGGGTGTCTGTTGCAGTGAAACCAGAGGGAAGTCTGTATTCTGGAGGCCTCTATGGTGGGTACAGGGGTGTCTGTTGCAGTGAAACCAGAGGGAAGTCTGTATTCTGGAGGGCTCTATGGTGGGTACAGGGGTGTCTGTTGCAGTGAAACCAGAGGGAAGTCTGTATTCTGGAGGGCTCTATGGTGGGTACAGGGGTGTCTGTTGCAGTGAAACCAGAGGGAAGTCTGTATTCTGGAGGCCTCTATGGTGGGTACAGGGGTGTCTGTTGCAGTGAAACCAGAGGGAAGTCTGTATTCTGGAGGCCTCTATGGTGGGTACAGGGGTGTCTGTTGCAGTGAAACCAGAGGGAAGTCTGTATTCTGGAGGGCTCTATGGTGGGTACAGGGGTGTCTGTTGCAGTGAAACCAGAGGGAAGTCTGTATTCTGGAGGCCTCTATGGTGGGTACAGGGGTGTCTGTTGCAGTGAAACCAGAGGGAAGTCTGTATTCTGGAGGGCTCTATGGTGGGTACAGGGGTGTCTGTTGCAGTGAAACCAGAGGGAAGTCTGTATTCTGGAGGCCTCTATGGTGGGTACAGGGGTGTCTGTTGCAGTGAAACCAGAGGGAAGTCTGTATTCTGGAGGGCTCTATGGTGGGTACAGGGGTGTCTGTTGCAGTGAAACCAGAGGGAAGTCTGTATTCTGGAGGGCTCTATGGTGGGTACAGGGGTGTCTGTTGCAGTGAAACCAGAGGGAAGTCTGTATTCTGGAGGGCTCTATGGTGGGTACAGGGGTGTCTGTTGCAGTGAAACCAGAGGGAAGTCTGTATTCTGGAGGGCTCTATGGTGGGTACAGGGGTGTCTGTTGCAGTGAAACCAGAGGGAAGTCTGTATTCTGGAGGGCTCTATGGTGGGTACAGGGATGTCTGTTGCAGTGAAACCAGAGGGAAGTCTGTATTCTGGAGGGCTCTATGGTGGGTACAGGGATGTCTGTTGAAGCCTTCTGTTCTCTTTTAAAGAGAAAATATGAACTTTTTCAGATGTGAAGTATATGAAAGGTCAGCAAATCACCACATATCGCCATGTTACACATGAAGTGAGGCCAATAATAATAATTTGCACTCATATCCACACAGTATGGGAATCAAGCTGAGCCAAGTGATCTGTTAAGAGGTCTGCTTCCCGTACATTTCACCAGGAAGACTTTATCATTCTCATCTGAGATTCAACAACACGTGACACAATGTGTTCAGCTTGACTTTTCTCATTTTGTTGGTCACAGAAATGTGCACTTGGTTCATTCATTGTTATAGTCTCTCCCTATGGACATGTTTAAGACGTACTATTTCCTGGTTTTGCTTCATATAACATCTAATTGCCTCTTTACGAGTGATGTTGAACTGATTATATGGCATTACACTGTACCAGAACAGCTTTCATTAGGTCTACAAGTCAGACCTCCCCTGCACACACGCACACACACACCACACGGAGCACGCACACACACACCACCCGGTGCACGGACACACACACCACACGGAGCACGCACACACACACCACACGGCGCACGCACACACACACCACACGGCGCACGGACACACACACCACAGGGAGCACGCACACACACACCACACGGTGCACGGACACACACACCACACGGCGCACGCACACACACACCACACGGTGCACGGACACACACACCACACGGTGCACGCACACACACACCACACGGTGCACGCACACACACACCACACGGTGCACGGACACACACACCACACGGTGCACGCACACACACGTCCAACTTTCTGCACAGTACACACATATATGCACATACGTACACACACACACACACACACACACACACACACACACACACACACACACACACAGACTGGGGTGAGTCACCATCATTATTGTGCCTGGAAAGCCACCAGCGCTTGTCACTTCTTCTATTGTCCTCCACAACATATCAATTTCAGAATGTGTGTTTTGTCTCCAGGACAGAAAGACAGACAGACATTGCTCTTCCTGTATACTAACAGACAAATGCAGTGTCATATGCAGTGGCACGCTGCGATAGGGATTTAGAAAATACATCGAACTCTAGATGTGGGTCCCAAATGGCACCCTATTCCCTATGGGCCCTGGTCAAAAGTAGTGCACTAAATAGGGAATAGGGTGCCATTTGGTATGCAAACTAAGCCATTGGCCCTATCTTCAGCACCACATGGACACCAGTATGGAGGCTTCCCTCCCCAGATGGCTGCAGCCTGCAGCCTGGTCTCAGAGCAGCATGCACTATGTGTGTTTAGTCACGCACAGCCAGGATATTGACACATTCTGGGGAGGGGTTGCTATTATCAAACAGGTTCATTGTGGTGGTGGATAACATCAGTCACTATCTCTTCAAATGTCAGAGAGGTACCGTAGTCTAACCAGCTGTCTGTCAGAGAGGTACCATAGTCTAACCAGCTGTCTGTCAGAGAGGTACCGTAGTCTAACCAGCTGTCTGTCAGAGAGGTACCGTAGTCTAACCAGCTGTCTGTCAGAGAGGTACCGTAGTCTAACCAGCTGTCTGTCAGAGAGGTACCGTAGTCTAACCAGCTGTCTGTCAGAGAGGTACCGTAGTCTAACTAGCTGTCTGTCAGAGAGGTACCGTAGTCTAACCAGCTGTCTGTCAGAGAGGTACCGTAGTCTAACTAGCTGTCTGTCAGAGAGGTACCGTAGTCTAACCAGCTGTCTGTCAGAGAGGTACCGTAGTTTAACCAGCTGTCTGTCAGAGAGGTACCGTAGTCTAACTAGCTGTCTGTCAGAGAGGTACCGTAGTTTAACCAGCTGTCTGTCAGAGAGGTACCGTAGTCTAACCAGCTGTCTGTCAGAGAGGTACCGTAGTCTAACCAGCTGTCTGTCAGAGAGGTACCGTAGTCTAACCAGCTGTCTGTCAGAGAGGTACCGTAGTCTAACCAGCTGTCTGTCAGAGAGGTACCGTAGTCTAACCAGTTGTCTGTCAGAGAGGTACCGTAGTCTAACCAGCTGCCTGTCAGAGAGGTGCCGTAGTCTAACTAGCTGTCTGTCAGAGAGGTACCGTAGTCTAACCAGCTGTCTGTCAGAGAGGTACCGTAGTCTAATCAGCTGTCTGTCAGAGAGGTACCGTAGTCTAACCAGCTGTCTGTCAGAGAGGTACCGTAGTCTAACTAGCTGTCTGTCAGAGAGGTACCGTAGTCTAACCAGCTGCCTGTCAGAGAGGTGCCGTAGTCTAACTAGCTGTCTGTCAGAGAGGTACCGTAGTCTAACCAGCTGTCTGTCAGAGAGGTACCGTAGTCTAACCAGCTGTCTGTCAGAGAGGTACCGTAGTCTAACCAGCTGTCTGTCAGAGAGGTACCGTAGTCTAACCAGCTGTCTGTCAGAGAGGTACCGTAGTCTAACTAGCTGTCTGTCAGAGAGGTACCGTAGTCTAACTAGCTGTCTGTCAGAGAGGTACCGTAGTCTAACCAGATGTCTGTCAGAGAGGTACCGTAGTTTAACCAGCTGTCTGTCAGAGAGGTACCGTAGTCTAACCAGCTGTCTGTCAGAGAGGTACCGTAGTCTAACCAGCTGTCTGTCAGAGAGGTACCGTAGTCTAACCAGCTGTCTGTCAGAGAGGTACCGTAGTCTAACTAGCTGTCTGTCAGAGAGGTACCGTAGTCTAACCAGCTGTCTGTCAGAGAGGTACCGTAGTCTAACCAGCTGTCTGTCAGAGAGGTACCGTAGTCTAACCAGCTGTCTGTCAGAGAGGTACCGTAGTCTAACCAGCTGTCTGTCAGAGAGGTACCGTAGTCTAACCAGCTGTCTGTCAGAGAGGTACCGTAGTCTAACTAGCTGTCTGTCAGAGAGGTACCGTAGTTTAACCAGCTGTCTGTCAGAGAGGTACCGTAGTTTAACCAGCTGTCTGTCAGAGAGGTACCGTAGTCTAACCAGCTGTCTGTCAGAGAGGTACCGTAGTCTAACCAGCTGTCTGTCAGAGAGGTACCGTAGTTTAACCAGCTGTCTGTCAGAGAGGTACCGTAGTCTAACCAGCTGTCTGTCAGAGAGGTGCCGTAGTCTAACTAGCTGTCTGTCAGAGAGGTGCCGTAGTCTAACCAGCTGTCTGTCAGAGAGGTACCGTAGTCTAACCAGCTGTCTGTCAGAGAGGTACCGTAGTCTAACCAGCTGTCTGTCAGAGAGGTACCGTAGTCTAACTAGCTGTCTGTCAGAGAGGTACCGTAGTCTAACCAGCTGTCTGTCAGAGAGGTACCGTAGTCTAACCAGCTGTCTGTCAGAGAGGTACCGTAGTCTAACCAGCTGTCTGTCAGAGAGGTACCGTAGTCTAACCAGCTGTCTGTCAGAGAGGTACCGTAGTCTAACGAGCTGTCTGTCAGAGAGGTACCGTAGTCTAACCAGCTGTCTGTCAGAGAGGTACCGTAGTCTAACCAGCTGTCTGTCAGAGAGGTACCGTAGTCTAACCAGCTGTCTGTCAGAGAGGTACCGTAGTCTAACTAGCTGTCTGTCAGGTAGGTACCGTAGTCTAACCAGCTGTCTGTCAGAGAGGTACCGTAGTCTAACCAGCTGTCTGTCAGAGAGGTACCGTAGTCTAACCAGCTGTCTGTCAGAGAGGTACCGTAGTCTAACCAGCTGTCTGTCAGAGAGGTACCGTAGTCTAACCAGCTGTCTGTCAGAGAGGTACCGTAGTCTAACTAGCTGTCTGTCAGAGAGGTACCGTAGTCTAACCAGCTGTCTGTCAGAGAGGTACCGTAGTCTAACTAGCTGTCTGTCAGAGAGGTACCGTAGTTTAACCAGCTGTCTGTCAGAGAGGTACCGTAGTCTAACCAGCTGTCTGTCAGAGAGGTACCGTAGTCTAACCAGCTGTCTGTCAGAGAGGTACCATAGTCTAACCAGCTGTCTGTCAGAGAGGTACCATAGTCTAACCAGCTGTCTGTCAGAGAGGTACCGTAGTCTAACCAGCTGTCTGTCAGAGAGGTACCGTAGTCTAACTAGCTGTCTGTCAGAGAGGTACCGTAGTCTAACCAGCTGTCTGTCAGAGAGGTACCGTAGTCTAACCAGCTGTCTGTCAGAGAGGTACCGTAGTCTAACTAGCTGTCTGTCAGAGAGGTACCGTAGTCTAACCAGCTGTCTGTCAGAGAGGTACCGTAGTCTAACTAGCTGTCTGTCAGAGAGGTACCGTAGTCTAACCAGCTGTCTGTCAGAGAGGTAACGTAGTCTAACCAGCTGTCTGTCAGAGAGGTATCGTAGTCTAACCAGCTGTCTGTCAGAGAGGTACCGTAGTCTAACCAGCTGTCTGTCAGAGAGGTACCGTAGTCTAACCAGCTGTCTGTCAGAGAGGTGCCGTAGTCTAACCAGCTGTCTGTCAGAGAGGTACCGTAGTCTAACGAGCTGTCTGTCAGAGAGGTACCGTAGTCTAACCAGCTGTCTGTCAGAGAGGTACCGTAGTCTAACCAGCTGTCTGTCAGAGAGGTACCGTAGTCTAACTAGCTGTCTGTCAGAGAGGTACCGTAGTCTAACTAGCTGTCTGTCAGAGAGGTACCGTAGTCTAACCAGCTGTCTGTCAGAGAGGTACCGTAGTCTAACCAGCTGTCTGTCAGAGAGGTACCGTAGTCTAACTAGCTGTCTGTCAGAGAGGTACCGTAGTCTAACCAGCTGTCTGTCAGAGAGGTACCGTAGTCTAACCAGCTGTCTGTCAGAGAGGTACCGTAGTCTAACCAGCTGTCTGTCAGAGAGGTACCGTAGTCTAACCAGCTGTCTGTCAGAGAGGTACCGTAGTCTAACCAGCTGTCTGTCAGAGAGGTACCGTAGTCTAACTAGCTGTCTGTCAGAGAGGTACCGTAGTTTAACCAGCTGTCTGTCAGAGAGGTACCGTAGTTTAACCAGCTGTCTGTCAGAGAGGTACCGTAGTCTAACCAGCTGTCTGTCAGAGAGGTACCGTAGTCTAACCAGCTGTCTGTCAGAGAGGTACCGTAGTTTAACCAGCTGTCTGTCAGAGAGGTACCGTAGTCTAACCAGCTGTCTGTCAGAGAGGTACCGTAGTCTAACCAGCTGTCTGTCAGAGAGGTACCGTAGTCTAACCAGCTGTCTGTCAGAGAGGTACCGTAGTCTAACCAGCTGTCTGTCAGAGAGGTACCGTAGTTTAACCAGCTGTCTGTCAGAGAGGTACCGTAGTCTAACCAGCTGTCTGTCAGAGAGGTACCGTAGTTTAACCAGCTGTCTGTCAGAGAGGTACCGTAGTCTAACCAGCTGTCTGTCAGAGAGGTACCGTAGTCTAACCAGCTGTCTGTCAGAGAGGTACCGTAGTTTAACCAGCTGTCTGTCAGAGAGGTACCGTAGTCTAACCAGCTGTCTGTCAGAGAGGTGCCGTAGTCTAACTAGCTGTCTGTCAGAGAGGTGCCGTAGTCTAACCAGCTGTCTGTCAGAGAGGTACCGTAGTCTAACCAGCTGTCTGTCAGAGAGGTACCGTAGTCTAACCAGCTGTCTGTCAGAGAGGTACCGTAGTCTAACTAGCTGTCTGTCAGAGAGGTACCGTAGTCTAACCAGCTGTCTGTCAGAGAGGTACCGTAGTCTAACCAGCTGTCTGTCAGAGAGGTACCGTAGTCTAACCAGCTGTCTGTCAGAGAGGTACCGTAGTCTAACCAGCTGTCTGTCAGAGAGGTACCGTAGTCTAACGAGCTGTCTGTCAGAGAGGTACCGTAGTCTAACCAGCTGTCTGTCAGAGAGGTACCGTAGTCTAACCAGCTGTCTGTCAGAGAGGTACCGTAGTCTAACCAGCTGTCTGTCAGAGAGGTACCGTAGTCTAACTAGCTGTCTGTCAGGGAGGTACCGTAGTCTAACCAGCTGTCTGTCAGAGAGGTACCGTAGTCTAACCAGCTGTCTGTCAGAGAGGTACCGTAGTCTAACCAGCTGTCTGTCAGAGAGGTACCGTAGTCTAACCAGCTGTCTGTCAGAGAGGTACCGTAGTCTAACCAGCTGTCTGTCAGAGAGGTACCGTAGTCTAACTAGCTGTCTGTCAGAGAGGTACCGTAGTCTAACCAGCTGTCTGTCAGAGAGGTACCGTAGTCTAACTAGCTGTCTGTCAGAGAGGTACCGTAGTCTAACTAGCTGTCTGTCAGAGAGGTACCGTAGTCTAACCAGCTGTCTGTCAGAGAGGTACCGTAGTCTAACCAGCTGTCTGTCAGAGAGGTACCGTAGTCTAACCAGCTGTCTGTCAGAGAGGTACCGTAGTCTAACTAGCTGTCTGTCAGAGAGGTACCGTAGTCTAACCAGCTGTCTGTCAGAGAGGTACCGTAGTCTAACTAGCTGTCTGTCAGAGAGGTACCGTAGTTTAACCAGCTGTCTGTCAGAGAGGTACCGTAGTCTAACCAGCTGTCTGTCAGAGAGGTACCGTAGTCTAACCAGCTGTCTGTCAGAGAGGTACCATAGTCTAACCAGCTGTCTGTCAGAGAGGTACCATAGTCTAACCAGCTGTCTGTCAGAGAGGTACCGTAGTCTAACCAGCTGTCTGTCAGAGAGGTACCGTAGTCTAACTAGCTGTCTGTCAGAGAGGTACCGTAGTCTAACCAGCTGTCTGTCAGAGAGGTACCGTAGTCTAACCAGCTGTCTGTCAGAGAGGTACCGTAGTCTAACTAGCTGTCTGTCAGAGAGGTACCGTAGTCTAACCAGCTGTCTGTCAGAGAGGTACCGTAGTCTAACTAGCTGTCTGTCAGAGAGGTACCGTAGTCTAACCAGCTGTCTGTCAGAGAAGTACCATAGTCTAACCAGCTGTCTGTCAGAGAGGTACCGTAGTCTAACCAGCTGTCTGTCAGAGAGGTAACGTAGTCTAACCAGCTGTCTGTCAGAGAGGTACCGTAGTCTAACCAGCTGTCTGTCAGAGAGGTGCCGGCTGTTGAGGGATGTCGAGGACATTCCTCCCATGAACGACTCAGCCTTTCAGATAGAAAATGAAAGCTTGTCCTGGGATGACATGAGCGAAACAGATTCTGACTACAGTACAACCCCATTGAATGTTGGAGCACTTGGCCACAATGAATAATGTAGACTAAGCTGTATTACAGGGTTGTCAGTGATAAACGAGTGAAATCATTCAGCTCTATACTATACCTTTTTAGGATGTTAGCTAAGTAGTGATTAGGCATTACCTCATGCATTTTGCATGTTCATTATATATTCATGGTTCATTCCTTTGTTGCATTGGAGCTAAATGTCTTGGTTTAATTAAATGCCTTGTCCTCATTTCACTGTCCCCCACGAATGGTTAAGGTTAGGGTTGGGGGAGTGGAAGCTGATCCTAGATCTGTACCTAGAAGAAGCCCCGGAGCCCAGATTAAGTGGGCAACAGGGCTGTCTGTGTGATGTAGTGGCTCTTCGTCTTTCCCCCTCACTGTGAAGGCATGCAGGGTCTAGGCAGCCATGACAAGATGCTCTGTGACAACACTTAATTGATGCTGAAGCTGCGCACCACAGGGAGGTGTGTGTGTCCATGGATACCGGCCTGCCTGCCTGCCAACCCTGACCGTTCGTAAGTCGTGGAACCTATATGCACACACAAACACAAACACTCAAACACACACAGCTCTCCTCCTGCCAGGTGACTGCATGTAGTAAAGTCCTAAACAGCCATCAGTAGTACTTGGGGAAGAGGAATAGGGACTAGATAGACTATCCAGTGACAAATGCACATACACCAGTGTAATCAGTCACGCCAGTTCTTGCTCTTCTCAGTGGCCAACCAGCTGCTTGTGTTCAGGTTGTGTGGAATTGTTTTGGCTAGTCACCGATGACCTTCGGGCGACTTGACCCTCTGGGCTGGAAAATTAGATCTGGTTCCCTATAGCCTCAGCCCACCCTACCCCAGCCCTGTCCCCACCCCCCAAGGTTAGTGTCCAAAAGACTGCATGTGGCGCACGCCAAGCTCCGCTAATGCTAGCCATCTATCTGTTGTGCAGACTGCCATCAGTAATCCCCCGGGCTCAGTGGGGGGGCTGGTGGGCTAACGGGAGGAGAGGGGGACAGGGAGAAGAGGATAGGGGAGAAAAGAGGAAGCGTATAGAGGGAAAGAGAAAGCGACAGATGGCGGTGGTTGTGGGATAGGGTGAGTGGATTGAGTGTCACTGGAGCTGGTGGCTGGTGGGGGGAGCGAGCTGAGCCAGTCACACCCATTTCCCCTGCGCTGTGATAGTCTTGAGGCACGACAAGGAGTGGACAGGAACCAGCATTAGAAACAGTCCTACAAGGAGAGGACAGGAACCAGCATTAGAAACAGTCCTACAAGGAGAGGACAGGAACCAGCATTAGAAACAGTCCTTCAAGGAGAGGACAGGAACCAGCATTAGAAACAGTCCTTCAAGGAGAAGATAGGAACCGGCATTAGAAACAGTCCTTCAAGGAGAGGACAGGAACCAGCATTAGAAACAGTCCTACAAGGAGAGGACAGGAACCAGCATTAGAAACAGTCCTTCAAGGAGAAGACAGGAACCGGCATTAGAAACAGTCCTACAAGGAGAGGACAGGAACCAGCATTAGAAACAGTCCTTCAAGGAGAGGATAGGAACCGGCATTAGAAACAGTCCTTCAAGGAGAGGACAGGAACCAGCATTAGAAACAGTCCTTCAAGGAGAGGACAGGAACCGGCATTAGAAACAGTCCCTCAAGGAGAGGACAGGAACCAGCATTAGAAACAGTCCTTCAAGGAGAGGACAGGAACCAGCATTAGAAACAGTCCCTCAAGGAGAGGACAGGAACCGGCATTAGAAACAGTCCTACAAGGAGAGGACAGGAACCAGCATTAGAAACAGTCCTTCAAGGAGAGGACAGGAACCGGCATTAGAAACAGTCCTTCAAGGAGAGGACAGGAACCAGCATTAGAAACAGTCCTTCAAGGAGAGGACAGGAACCAGCATTAGAAACAGTCCTTCAAGGAGAGGACAGGAACCAGCATTAGAAACAGTCCTTCAAGGAGAGGACAGGAACCGGCATTAGAAACAGTCCTACAAGGTAGACAACAACCGCAGAGTGGTCTGCGTCTTCACAGCTCCAGGCCATAGCTTACAGGGGCCCTCCGTGAGTGTCGTGCCAAGGTCCCAGACTCTTTTTCTGGCACATAACTGAAGCCAAAGCACCCCTGCACCCGCCAGGATCCATCATGAAGTGGCTGACGTCGGTGCGGGCACTGTTCAACGGGGGTAGCCGCAGTACCCCCGTGAGCCCAATGAGCAGCCCCAGTGTGCCTTCCAAGGGGGACCTGTCCGCCAAGCAGGTAAGGGTCAGCGCCAGCGGTCCGAGAGCTCACATTCAGTGACCTTTCAAGAGAACTAGGACGTAAAGCAGTGAGTGAATGAATGGATGAGAGGGACTGGGATCAGCATGTGATAGGGTGGTTGTGTGGTAGACTGGACAGAGGGTTGCGTTGAGGGTTTTAGTTTCTCGGACAGTTTGACAATGGATTCTCTTTGATAGCCTCTTGGGTGTCCGTCTGCAATAGAGGGGAGTTTTATTTTCTACAGCATGCAGCAGCGTTTGATCAATATGGAAGATTGTTATATCCCATGTGCTCCAGACTGATGATCCATACAGTACAATTACTCAGAGACCTTTATCCGCTGAGAACAAAGGGTTTATAGTTAGTTGCATGAATTATGAATGGAGTGTGTTTTTGTGCACAGTGTGTGTGTGTGTGTGTGTGTGTGTGTGTGTGTGTGTGTGTGTGTGTGTGTGTGTGTGTGGGTGTGTGTGTGTGTGTGTGTGTGTGTGTGTGTGTAAGAGTGGCTTGGAAAATAGATGAAATGTATTTTCTTTGGATCCCGTGGCACAGTGTTCACAGAGTTTATACAGAGCGTCACATTGCTATTGTATGATAATGACTTTATGATCCCCACTGGAAAGCTCCAGCGTTTTATCACTTCCAAACATAACAGAACCCCAATCAGAGGGAGCATTTCAAGGTCTGTCTCTAAATTCACACACACTACTCACAGACACTGTTTAATGTCAATCTTAGTGTCGGCTGCTGTGGAGAATAGTGAATAGTGGGGTTCGGGTTAACTAGTAGTGGGTATAAGTGTGTGTGTGTGTGTGTGTGTGTGTGTGTGTGTGTGTGTGTGTGTGTGTGTGTGTGTGTGTGTGTGTGTGTGTGTGTGTGTGTGTGTGTGTGTGTGTGTGTGTGTAAACATTTCTGAGTAAGCAGCACGATCCTGGATATTTCCCCGCCTGCATCAATGTTTTCTTCTTAGATAGCAGATCAGTAGCTTTTCATAACCACTATCTCAGTCATCTCTGTTGTTACCACAACTGTCTAAAGTCTACTATAGTCAATCCCTGTGTACTGTATAGCAGCCGCTAGCTGTGTAGGCATCTGCACGGATCGCACCAGGAGTAGCCACAGGCTTTGGGGCGAGGAGCCGCCACAGTCACCATTCATCTGTCATGAATATTAATGGTCATCGTCCATTCATAAAGAGCTAGGGTGCATGAAAGCAATTACACACCTCTCACCCCCAAAACATCTCCCTCCAGGGGGTTTCTGGGAAGCAGTGGTGGCATCGCACTGGTCCAGACCAGCTGTAATGTAGTTGGATCTCTGGGCTGGAAAAGGCACCAGCTCTATCCAGGACGTATATTGTGTAAGCCCAGGGATGATCTATCTATGGCAGTGAGCATGGACGCTCATCTTCAGCTACTGTGCATCAGGTAGTGTCTGGGTTGGTTTGGCCTGTACATCGTACGAAGTACTGTAGCTGTACTGTAAAGCCTATTTCTTCGCTTTGCCTTGAGGTGGTGTAATGGTCTGAAAGGACTAATAGAAAACCTGCCTGTAGTTTTCAGGTTGGGTGGGCAATGAGGGGTTTTGTCTTGCACTGACAATAGTCAGACGATGCTAGTTGAGTGATTACTTCCTCTCCCGTATCCAGGGGTGGCAGTCGGGAAACGGCGTCCGTTCGGAACACCTGTGTGAGTCCTCGTCTGGTAGCATAGTAACAGATAATCGGGCCGCGTAATATCGAATCAGACCTTTTTACTGCAGGAGTGCCTTCAACACAGCATGGATGATTAATGAGCCTCCCAGGCCAACCATTCACTCTGTCTGGTCTAAAGTCCTACTCTCAGGCATAACTACATTACTGCCTGTGTCCGATGCAGGCCTGTCTATGGCAGTGAGCATGGACGCTTATCTTCAGCTACTGTGCATCAGGTAGTGTCTGGGTAGTGTCTGGGTAGTGTCTGGGTAGTGTCTGGGTAGTGTCAGGTAGTGTTTTTTAAATAGTTTTAGCGTTTGCTGTCTAGGGTGGCAGAAGGGCTGGGTTTGCACTTTTCCGACTATTCTATTGATGCCATTGCGCCAGGCAAGTGGAAGTGGAAAACAAATGAAAGCAACCCAACGTTTGGGTTGTTGTGTGTCCTCGAACAACCGGAGCACAACACCAACGGGCAAAAGAAGGAAGTGGAACCTAAAAGAAGAGGGAGGAAACCAAGTGAGTGACCTCTCTGATTTCTGCATCAGCTGGGAAGAGAGGGGAGGTAAGAGAGAGGGAGTGACCTCTCTGATTTCTGCATCAGCTGGGAAGAGAGGGGAGGTAAGAGAGAGGGAGTGACCTCTCTGATTTCTGCATCAGCTGGGAAGAGAGGGGAGGTAAGAGAGAGGGAGTGACCTATCTGATTTCTGCATCAGCTAGGAAGAGAGGGGAGGTAAGAGAGAGGGAGTGACCTCTCTGATTTCTGCATCAGCTGGGAAGAGAGGGGAGGTAAGAGAGAGGGAGTGACCTCTCTGATTTCTGCATCAGCTGGGAAGAGAGGGGAGGTAAGAGAGAGGGAGTGCTGTATAGAGATGTCGGCTGAAAAAGAAGAGCCTTGTTTTCTTTATGAATGACCCGTCCTGTGTAGCGAACACCTCTACAGTGATAGACCTCTCCCTGGTCTGTTGTACACCAGTAGACCTCCTGGCCCGTCCGGCGAAGTCAGAACCCTCTTCTCACCATTTATTTATTCATTGACTAAAGAGCTGGCTGGTCACTGTGTGGTGACACAGCTCAGTGAGTTATGTATCTGCACGGCTCCATGCGTAGGCAAAACACACATTTATTCTATACACCTTTCAGCAAAGAAAACCTTTTTGGGTGTCGACTGTCACCGATGCCTGGGAAGACGTTTTTTCATCTCAAACCCAGCGTATGTTAAGTTGATTCAGTAGGATGCCATCTATATGCACCGCTCAGCATTATGGGGGAACCAACGTGCTGCGTGCGTGAACCCTGGAGTATTTTCGGTGGCCAGGCACGTCCTACAGCTCTTGAAGTAATTACCTAAATCACGCAGAACTAATGTTACCAGTCTACTTTACAGACCAGGGTCACCAGGGCCCACTCCCTCCCTCCCTCCCTCTGTTTCTCTCTCCCCCCTCCTCCTTCCTCTCTCTAATGACTCTGCGTTAGCTCACTATTGAGAACAGACCCTATGTGCCCTGGTCTAAAGTGGGGTACCATTTGGGACGCATGCTAATGAAGCACATTAGCCCCTGACACGGGCCTGCGTCTGTACAAACTGCAGCCCCCCAAATTACTCAGCACTCAAGGCCTCTGGCCTAAAGGCTAATAGAGCAGATCTGTTTCTAGGGTAATAGATGGTTCGTTTCCTCCCCCCTCCTCCCCCCACCTTGCCCTGGTGCCCCCCTCCTCCCCCCAGTTCGCACTGGCTCCCCCCTCCTCCCCCCACCTCGCCCTGGCACCCCTCCTCCTCCCCCCACTTCGCCCTGGCACCCCTCCTCCTCCCCCCACCTCGCCCTGGCACCCCTCCTCCTCCCCCCAACCTCGCGCTGCCGCCCCACCTCGCGCTTGGCGCCCACCCTCCTCCCCCCACTTTCGCCTGGCTCCCCCCTCCTCCCCACACCTCGCCCTGGCTCCCCCCTCCTCCCCTCACCTTGCCCTGGCGCCTCCCTCCTTTCGTTGCATTAATAAATTGCTAGCAGGTGTTTCGCCACCGCCTCTGTTTACATATCGGCTTAGTTAGGGAGAACGCTGGACGGCTCTCTCAATATCTCTTCTTTTTTTGCCCAATCAGGGCTTCTCGTCTGAGTCCCTTGCTGGTGTTATGCAGCTGGTGGTGAACGAGGGGTTCGTCTCACGGGGGATCTGTCTCTCTCTAAGCCGTGTCCCATGCAGGCATCTGTTGGGAGAGAATCAGACAGACTTCCTCAGCGCTAATCAGCGCTGTACTCTGTCTGCATGTGAAGCTGGTTGGTTCCACGTGTCGTTGTTTCCTCTATTTCCAGCAAGGCCTTTGATGCCTGGACTTGTCTTCCCCCCCACCTCCCCCCACCCTGCCCTGCCATCCACCAGTCTGTTCAATAGGACAGAACTCCAGCTGTGGCGGAGTCATATAAGGCCATACTGTGTGGCTGAGTGGCGTGTGGCTGAGTGGCGTGTGTCTGAGTGGCGTGTGTCTGAGTGGCGTGTGGCTGAGTGGCGTGTGGCTGAGTGGCGTGTGTACCCACTGGCCGTAAACTGGTTCAGTCAATGTCCTTTCCACCTAATTTCAACAAAATAAATCAATGAGATTTGGATTTTCAAAAAGTCATCAACGAATGTCTCTTTTTTTCACCCAACTTTAAATTAAATCCAATTACATGGTTCAAAGAATTCACATTGAATTCACGTTAGTTGACAACTCAAGTGTAAATCAAAACTAGACTTTGAACTGACGTCTGTGTCCGGTGGGTACTATACTATACTATATACTATACAGTGGGTACTATACTATATACTATATACTATACAGTGGGTACTATACTATACTATATAATATACAGTGGGTACTATACTATATACTATACAGTGGGTACTATACTATACTATATACTATACAGTGGGTACTATACTATACTATATACTATACAGTGGGTACTATACTATACTATATACTATATAGTGGCAAGAAAAAGTATGTGAACCCTTTGGAATTACCTGGATTTCTGCATAAATTATGTATTTAATATAGACAAGAAAAATACAATAATTTATGTGTTATTAGTTTAAGCACACTGTATTTGTCTATTGTTGTGACTAAGTTGAAGATCAGATGAAATTGTATGACAAATTTATGCAGAAATCCAGGTAATTCCAAAGGGCTCATAAACTTTTTCTTGCCATTGTATACAATACTGTATTATACTCCTCAACAGAGCTGCTGCTTGTTGCTAATAAATCTCAGAGCATTCTAACAGTAGCATACATTTCCCCCCTATGGGATTGTTTATATGCTGCACCTGTAGAAGCTTTGTTCCATGGACTACTTTTTAACTACTTAAGAATCCATATTCTCTGTAAACTCAACCTTGCAAATCTCTTGTCTCGTGCTCAAAGTCAAGTCCCACACAAACCTCCTGTCTTGCTCTCTGAGTGGTTTAAACACAACATACGTTCTGTCAGCTCACACTGGTCCCACCCAGGCTCTCTTTCTATATGATGCATTTCTGTTGAGTAAAACCTGACCGCAAGGGTCTGATGCAGCGGTTACCCAATACTGCACTTTCTGAACACAACCTCCTCTCTTTCACGTCACGCTCGTCTGACCCAGTCCTCTCTTTCACGTCACGCTCGTCTGACCCAGTCCTCTCTTTCTGTCTCAACAGTAGTCTGACCCAGTCCTCTCTTTCTGTCTCAACAGTAGTCTGACCCAGTCCTCTCTTTCTGTCTCAACAGTAGTCTGACCCAGTCCTCTCTTTCACATCACGTTCGTCTGACCCAGTCCTCTCTTTCTGTCTCAACAGTAGTCTGACCCAGTCCTCTCTTTCTGTCTCAACAGTAGTCTGACCCAGTCCTCTCTTTCTGTCTCAACAGTAGTCTGACCCAGTCCTCTCTTTCTGTCTCAACAGTAGTCTGACCCAGTCCTCTCTTTCTGTCTCAACAGTAGTCTGACCCAGTCCTCTCTTTCTGTCTCAACAGTAGTCTGACCCAGTCCTCTCTTTCTGTCTCAACAGTAGTCTGACCCAGTCCTCTCTTTCTGTCTCAACAGTAGTCTGACCCAGTCCTCTCTTTCTGTCTCAACAGTAGTCTGACCCAGTCCTCTCTTTCTGTCTCAACAGTAGTCTGACCCAGTCCTCTCTTTCTGTCTCAACAGTAGTCTGGCCCAGTCCTCTCTTTCTGTCTCAACAGTAGTCTGACCTAGTCCTCTCTTTCTGTCACAACAGTAGTCTGACCCAGTCCTCTCTTTCTGTCTCAACAGTAGTCTGGCCCAGGCCTCTCTTTCTGTCACAACAGTAGTCTGACCCAGCCCTCTCTTTCTGTCTCAACAGTAGTCTGACCCAGCCCTCTCTTTCTGTCTCAACAGTAGTCTGACCCGGGGGACTCTTGGAATCTCACTTGTGTTCCCACTTAATACGTCTCTTCCTTCTGGCCACGACGGCCTGCACACTTTGTCTGAGATAAGACTTCCCAGGATGCCATGAGAGAGAGACAGACTGAGAGACAGACAGACTGAGAGACAGACAGACTTAGAGACTGACAGACTGAGAGACTGACAGACTGAGAGACTGAGAGACTGACAGACTGACCGACTGAGAGACTGACCGACTGAGAGACTGACCGACTGAGAGACTGACCGACTGAGAGACTGACTGACTGAGAGACAGACAGACTGACCGACTGAGAGACTTACTGACTGAGAGACTGACCGACTGAGAGACTGACAGACAGACCTCCGACTGAGAGACTGACCGACTGAGAGACTGACCGACTGAGAGACTGACTGACTGAGAGACAGACAGACTGACCGACTGAGAGACTTACTGACTGAGAGACTGACCGACTGAGAGACTGACAGACAGACCTCCGACTGAGAGACTGACAGACTGAGAGACTGACCGACTGAGAGACTGACTGAGAGACTGACCGACTGAGAGACTGACAGACTGAGAGACTGACCGACTGAGAGACTGACCGACTGAGAGACTGAGAGACTGACTGAGAGACTGACCGACTGAGAGACTGACAGACTGAGAGACTGACCGACTGAGAGACTGACCGACTGAGAGACTGACCGACTGAGAGACTGACCGACTGAGAGACTGACTGACTGAGAGACAGACAGACTGACCGACTGAGAGACCGACTGAGAGACTGACTGAGAGAAAGTGTTATACCACTTGTTATTTTTGGGACTGCTGCATTTTAAAAATCGCTTCAGTCTTGTGTTAATACAGAGAGAGCCAGGGGATTGGATGAAAACTGTGAAAGATTTCCCACCCTACAGCTTGTTTGTTTCAGCTTCTGTGTGTGTGTGTGTGTGTGTGTGTGTGTGTGTGTGTGTGTGTGTGTGTGTGTGTGTGTGTGTGTGTGTGTGTGTGTGTGTGTGTGTGTGTGTGTGTGTGTGTGTGTGTGTGTGCGTGTGTGTTAGGTTTTGTGTGTGTGTGTGTGTGCGTGCGTGCGTGCGTGCGTGCGTGCGTGCGTGTGTGTTAGGTTTAGTGTGTGTGCGTGTGCGTGAACGTGCGTGAGTGCGCGCATAAAGGTTTAAAAGAACACAACAGAGGCTAGTCATGGTAGAGATGGGCAGCGCTGGATTTTCTCATGCTATGTTATTCAACTGAGTAAACATTATTGGAGCTGGCAACAGCTACCAGGGAGGACTAAGCCATAACAGAACAACCCAGGCCAGCATCCAGAGACCTTCATCAGAATCATATACAAGTTTACCAGGCCCTCATTAAAATATACTTTGAGGATGAATAGCTAGCTGGCTGAACCGTGGTGGTACAGGCCCGCTCGGAGAACTCCGACTAGGAGGGGCTGCATCCAGAACTCCTGCCAGCCACATTGTTTGAAAAGAAATAACTTTCACCTCTTTGTTTTACATCATGTCTTCACCCTCTACGCTTGTGTCAGGCAGTGACGTCTCATACCCTTTTTGTAATGACAAAAAGTCTGATGTGTAAGTTGTGATTTTGACAAATAAAAATGTGTTAATGCGAGGGGAGATGAATGTATTTTACCAGTGAGGGGTCCTGCTAGCTCTCAAATCCCTCTCAAGGCCAACTCTTAGGATGCATCCTAAATCGCACCCTATTCCCTATGTAGTGGCCTTTAGCCCCATGGGCTCTGGTCAAAAGGAGTACACTATATAGGGAATAGGGTGCCATTTGGGATCCAGGCTCTCTTGCTGCACAACCAGCAGATTAATGAGTTTTACGTCTGAGTGATTTATGCATTTAGAATGAGGCTGCGTCTCAGTTAATCGTCCAATAAGATAATAGAAAACATATCACCCAGTGACAGACACTCTCATCAACCACCACCACATACGCTGTCCTCCAACAAGGAAGTCAGATTCAATACAGCTATCACGTCCACTGACTGTGAACAACTAAACTTAAGAAAACAGGTTTCAATTGATTTTTAGGTTTGGTCGTCTCTTGGTTAGGTGGTAAGAATGTAGCGAAACAATAAAAACACATGCACTCCTCTCTCACACATTGTTTGAATTGCGTCGACCAGGGACGATGTACAGAGTAACGCCCGCTTTCATTGTAATTCCTTTTTTGTTTTCACACACTCAGGCACACAGGAGAGCTCCGGTCTTTAATGTTCTCTGCTTAAGAGGAGAAAACAAATTGAAGAAAGAAAGAATACACCTCCTCAGTTTAGCATATGACCTAGCATATAGCATAGCATATAGCCTAGCATATAGCATAGCATATAGCCTAGCATGTAGTCTAGTATGTTTCCTAACATGTAGCCTAACATGTAGCCTAGCATGTAGCCTAGCCTCCTGTGTTTCTGTGACCAGTGTTCGATGCCTCCCCACTTGACAGGGTGATCATGATTAAACCCCTAGCCCCTGCCTTTTGTCTCTGCTAATGCCAGTATATACAGTGCTTTGTCTCTGGCTCGCCAGCCCCTCGTCTCCCTAACTGCATTACGCTGGAAAAAGCTGTAATCGCTGCTGCGTCGAGGCGCTAAAGCCTTGTTGTGGTTGGTGAAAGTGCCCCCCCCCCCATTTAATCCATTTACTGACTGTCAGCTTCCTCTACCTCCGCCTCTGCCTCATAGCACAGCTACAGCTTCCCCCTCTGGGCTGGCTAGGAAAGCTCAGCACCATTCATAAATTGAGTCCTGGGTTGTTTCGGATCATGTGACTTGACAGGAAAAATCTATTTACCCCAGTAAATGACAGAAGTGGTTATCAAGTCTGCAATGTGAAGATGATTCATGCGTGTACTTCTGTTGTAAGCTATCTTTCCCACAATGCATGTTGTTTTTCTCTTCGCCAAGATACAGTAGTGAAGCCTAGGTGTAGTGAATAATGCTTTGCACGGACACCTAAACCCCACTGATATGCTTCACACCAGCCTAAAGATAACGATGGTAGAACAGTCCATATTTGTTTCTTCATTTGACACAATAACCTTTTGTTGTGAACCTTGGAGACAACGTGCCAGGCATCAGACGATCAAAAACAGGGCTGTTTTATTCACATCAACTCATAAACCGTACAATGTCTTGTCATCTGGCCTGCGTCATTTATCTCCTCTCTGTCTTGTGTGGATGTCCTTGGGGGAACACAGCGTTCTCTTTACAGCAGTATTAGCCTTTACACATCCGCAGGCAACACAATCCAAACCGCTCTCGTTGTTACGATAGGCCCACGACAACCCTGATGTCTCCTATAGATACAGGCAACACGGCTCCCTGCAGGGACTTCAAGTCTGACTGGTTCTTGTCTCACTCTCTCTCTCGCTCTCTCTCTAATGGCCAGGCAGACAGAGAAAGCAAGAGAAATGTCAATAGGGAGGGAGGTATAGACCTACTGTACTGAGACAAAGTGGCTGAGAGATACAGAGGAAGAATGCAAGCAAGACAGAAAGAGAGAGAGTGGCAGAAAGAAACTGAGAGAGAGAGAGAGAGGCAGAGAGAAACTGAGAAAGAGATAGAGAGAAACTGAGAGAGAGAGAGAGGCAGAGAGAAACTGAGAGAGAGAGAGAGAGAGAGAGGCAGAGAGAAACAGAGAGAGGCAGAGAGAAACTGAGAGAGAGGCAGAGAGAAACTGAGAGAGAGGCAGAGAGAAACTGAGAGAGAGAGAGAGGCAGAGAGAAACTGAGAGAGAGAGAGAGAGAGGCAGAGAGAAACTGAGAGAGAGAGGCAAAGAGAAACTGAGAGAGAGGCAGAGAGAAACTGAGAAAGAGATAGAGAGTGAGGCAGAGAGAGCTGGAGAAAGAGAGAGTGTGAGTGAGGCAGAGAGAGCAGGAGAAAGAGAGAGTGTGAGTGAGGCAGAGAGAGCAGGAGAAAGAGAGAGTGTGAGTGAGAAAGAGAGAGAGAGAGTGAGTGAGCGGGAGAGAGAGAGAGAGAGAGAGGCAGAGAGAGAGAGCGGGAGAGGCAGAAAGAAACTGAGAAGGAGAGAGAGCGGCAGAAAGAGAGAGTGTGAGTGAGAAAGAGAGAGAGTGAGTGAGCGGGAGTGAGAAAGAGAGAGAGGCAGAGAGAGGGAGAGAGAGAGGGGGAGAAAGGCTTAGTGCAGCGCTGCTTTGATGTGAGTACTCCTCTGGGGGTCCGGTTGGAGTGCTGCTGCTACTGCTGCCCTATTAAGTACTGTAGCATTTCTCCCTGCTCTGTGACGCAGCCAGTGTTTCTTTTAGAGGGGCACGGTGTGGGCACAGCACAGGCCCACTGGGAGAGGAGACTTACACCACTGTTTTCAGATCAGTGTAACATGAACTAGGGTTGCAAGATTACGATAACTTTCCCAAAATTCCCAGGTTTTCCAGAAATCCAGATTGGAAGATTCACAAAATCAGGAGGGAATAAAAAGGAAATCCCAAAATCCTCCAACGAGGATTTCTGGAAAACCTGGGAGTTTGGAGAAAGTTACTGGATTTGTGCAATCCTAAGCACGCCTCATGTACTCTGTTTCTGGCCTCATGTACTCTGTTGCTGGCCTCCTGTCCTCTGTGTCTGGCCTCATGTCCTCTGTGTCTGGCCTCATGTCCTCTGTTTCTGGGCTCATGCACTCTGTGTCTGGGCTCATGTACTCTGTGGCTGGCCTCGTACTCTATATCTGGCCTCATGTACTCTGGGTCTGGCCACATTTACTTTGTGACTGGCCTCATATACTCTGTGTCTGGCCTCATGTACTCTGGGGCTGGCCTCGTGTACTCTGTTTCTGTCCTCATGCACTATGTGACTGGGCTCATGTACTTTGTGACTGGCCTCATGTACTCTGTGACTGGCCTCATGTACTCTGTGACTGGCCTCATGTACTCTGTGACTGGCCTCATGTACTCTGTGTCTGGCCTCGTGTACTCTGTATCTGGCCTCATGTACTCTGTGTCTGGCCTCATGTACTCTGTTTCTGGCCTCATGTACTCTGCGATTGGCGTCATGTACTCTTTGAGCTGCAGAGCTGAGCTGTGAAGGGAGATTAACTTTTGACCAGTTCAACTCTGGGAGAAACACATACGGTGTAGCTTTGAGCTCAACGCTTATCTGAGCTTAGTTGATACCCAGCTGTGTGCATAAACCCACAAAAATAAGATAGGTAGGTTTGCCTGGATGTAGCAGCAAGATATGGTAGTTGAATAGGGAATGCCTATCTCCCCAAGCAAATCAACAGTGCATACGTCAACCTGACGGCGGATAACTTTGGACTTACAAGGAGGTGGTTTTATTCCATGAGGGAATGGAGAGGGTCTGCATTCTGAAGAGCTTTATCCCAGAGATACGATGCCAGATCCCTACACCAAGATAAACAAAGTTAAGGGCGACCAAATCCTTTTATTCCAGGTGCTTTGCAGAAATTGCTTTTAAGAGCCAATTAATTAGAGGAAAATGAAAACAAAATGTCAGTCTCAAAAAAGGTTATACCAGGACAGCGGATTACTGCCTTCAGCGTTCTGAGTGCGACCTTAGTCCGCACTCCATGCCAGCCCACCGCAACAGTTTGTCCATACGTCAGCCTTTAAGTGGACGCTATTACCATAATTAGTAGGTGCAACCCCATTTGTGCAAACATTCAGCGGAGCATCACTGCTGCTTTTGCCAATGGTGTGTGTGTATTAGGCCTATTCCTCAGCGGCTCTGCACAGTGGCTCCAGCGGGTATTAGCACAGGGAGAGAGACGGTTTCCTACCAATCCCACTGCCTCGGCCCAGCCAATCTTTGCTCTGCTGACCTCATGTTTAAGTGGGCGTGCAGTGAATATGTCTTGGGTCTGAAGGAAAAAGACGAGGGACAAAAATCATTATCCAGATCTAATTACGGCTGGTGTCTCAATTTAAACCTTCAGTCATCCTCCATAAATTTCCTGAGGTTTCGGAGCGAACCGTATTATTTAGTTATTTATTCAGATGTTTTTTTGTGTGTGTGCTTTGGTTTGTGCTTGGCTGTGGGGCAGCCCATCTGCGAAGCATTTGCAAAACTTGAAATCGTTTGACCTCTGCCAAAAATTATTCTTTTTGGGGTCCAACTCCTACTCTGGAGCTCTGTGGGACTTTGTTGTGTTTTCTAAATGTCTTCCCCTTTTTGTTTAAATATTTGTACTCTGTGCTGAGGACACAGAATGGTAATACAGTAATCTCGCCAACTGCAGAATCTGGGGGGGTTGAAATTAACATTCCTGGCAAATGATACAGGGAGAAGACGTTTTTGATGTGTGTTTGTGGTAATTTCACAGTCCAGCAATCTAAGCGCTTCTCACAGGGGCCGAGGGGGCAGCGCTCTCTCCACGCCGTGATCTGACTGGCTCCAGGAGGCTCAGCCAATCATAAGCCTCAGACCTGACCCCCACTGAGACCTGGCTGGTGAGAGACCTAGCTTCAACTCATCACTAAAACATGTCTCCAACATGTCCTGTTCAACGAACTGGGAGTATTACTTATGTTCTCAGCGTTGGCCATATCTTTCTGATCCCTCTCTTCTTCCCATTTGTCTACACGGTTGCTCAAGGTTAAGCTTTGGTTAAGTGCCTTCATAGTCCAATTTGTACAGCATCATAGTCCCCTGATGACTCAGCATTTAGCTAACAATAACAGAACCCTGAGACATTGTCAATATGAATAAAGGACCTGAGAAGAAAATGTATTGGGTAGTGGATTAATTTATTCACTTAGGTAAAATCTCCTAGCAACCAGGTGGTCAAAGAGGAGTATTGCCCCCTGGGATAGCTCTCCTTGCTCTCCCTGTGCTGGCTGTGACAGGTGCCATGACGCTATTTGTTTGGGTGGAAAATTGTATTAGACTCCAGAATGGGGACTGGATTTTCTGCTGCCAGAGGTTCCACTGCCTAGTCTGGATCAAATAAAACACTCCCACAATGGAACATTGAAGATGAATCACCGTGCAATAACTTCAAGCTTTCAAAAAAAGCTACTGTTATAACAAACCTTTCCGTAACCGTTCTGTAACCCAAATCTAACATAACACACAGTGTCTGCCCATGAAACAGCTGAGCGAGATAGTGATAAGTGGCTTTGTCAGGCCAGGGTTTCCACTAGATAACACAGCCACAAAGTCAAAATTGGCTATATCATAAAAATGTATGTCAACTAGAATTTGCTTAGGCACAAGGTTAGCAGTGTGGTTAAGGTCATAGTTAGTAAAAGCAGATTTTAAGAAGATAAATTGTAGAAATGGGCGGGGATTATGACTTTGTGGCTGTGTTAACTAGGTACGACCTCATGCCAGAGGCTGACTACTGCGTTTGTCCTATATTTGCACCAAACATTTAACTCTGGAGCCGGTGTATCAGTGAAACTAGACAATCAGGTTTTAGGGCATTCCATTCCAAATAAGTCAGAGTTGCTTCAAATGGAATAACGTTGAAAAGGCACAAAGCTTTTGACGAAGCCAGCTAAGTGAAATGGGAATGTGTGGTTTATCTTATGACCACAAAAGGTTCTGTCCGATCGGGTTGTTGATGACCAAGCCCTAATCTACGTGCACATGGCCTGTTTGGTACAATCTATCGCCTCTCAAGTTCCTCAATCACCACGGTCTGGACCTGGAGACAGACTCATTTTCTGCATTGCCACAAAGTGCTCCACAAATTGCACACTTTGACTTGCTTTTTCATTGATGTTGAGCTAATGCATGCATCTGTTGTTTTGGAGGAATGGACCCGAGTGATTTCTCTCTTTGAGACAACCCTTAAGCACTATCAATCACTCCTCTAGCTTGCAGCACTCTGTCTACCTACTCTAGCTGCTGCATTGCAGTGACCACCAGTAGGATACATGGTAAATAGCATTGTAGCATTGCAGAGATATCTGAGAAAGCTGTAGCCAAGCAGTCAGGTGTTTCTGTTGGGTGTGGTGCTGCCACTCCCTTAGAACAAGAAGAGCTATAGGCTGTCAGTGTTAATCTGTCAAGACAAAACAGCTTCATGAGTCATGGTGCATTGGCAGATTGAACTGCACTTAAAAATACAACAACAGGTCAGTGAGCAAGTTGTACTGCACTGTAAGGACACGTACCCACACATAGCACATTATTTCAGATGGAGTTGCTTTTGACAGGAGCCTGTTATGTGTACAATAACCTCCCCCCTGCAGCAAGTGTACAGTCTGACCAGCTCTATGCCTCTCTGCTTGTTGGACCGGCACCTCCAGCAGACGTAAGCAGCACTAGTGAAATCATAGCGAGAGGCACGCGTCTCTCAGACGACTCCTTTTATAGCCCTGTGCCCGCACGGTGGTGCCCACCGATGGATGTTGATGTGTCAGGCCATTCATAAGGCAGGCAGACTCACCGTGCCGCGCCAGGCGGGCAGATTAACTCCTGACCGCTGTTTAGGCTTTGGCAGCGGCAGCGGCCGCCTGGGCCCTGTTCAGAGAGGACCTTAATTGGGCACGGTGTGGGTGGACTGCCCGCCGGCCCCCCTCCAGCCCCATTTGGTTTTCGTCAGGAGGCTTTAATGAAGAGAAATGGGGTGCGTGAGGCTCTCAGCACTCCGCCACGAGCGCTGCTCTTTAGCGGGAGAGAGAGACTCACACTCAATCAATTTCTATCCTGACTGAACTAAAGCTCCAAAACTGTTTTGTGGGATGTACTGAGGTTTGGTGATATCCACCTGTAGAAACCGACTTAATAATTGTCAAAGCGCTAGTGATACGTTTCTTTTCGTACTAGAGGATATCTCCTGCCGTCGTTGTACTTCAAACAAAGAAATGCTTAGAACAACAAAAAAACAATGACCCAAGGTTGTTAAGTCACGACTTGGAGATGACTCAAGTTCCAGTCAGCATATCACAATGTGGGGGGTGTAGAACTCAGTGGAAACTCAAGACAATCAGGTTCTGTTGACGGAGGTGAGATGCCGTTATCTTGCCAATCGTAACACTGCTTTGGAAGCAAGTCAAGAAACCAGACCTTCTACTTCTCCGCCAAATACAATAAGCTGTTCGAGAGGAGAGGAGAAGAAGAGCACGTCACACTTGATATTATCACGTCAGGTTGCTCTTAATTCCTTAAGAGTTAAACCAACATATTTGCAGTGCACATATGGTTCTCTCTGCTTAAACTATTACACTCAGGCAGTCGGCCAGTGTGGGAGAATCGGATATTGTTGGCTGTGAAAGTCAGAGACGTTAAGCCTGGCTCTTTACTTTTTGTCCATTAGATTTACTTCCTCTGTGCAGAGAAAATAAAAGAGCTTTCTGTCCAGAACATGATTTAAACTCAGTTGAATGTGCTAATGGTATCATACTCCCAGTGATCATCTAGAAACGGGCAGCGACTTCTCACCGTGTTTGTTTGGCCTGTGTGTGACATTGCGTTGATGGAGTGGTGCTAGCCGATGACCAGGGTTGGGGAGTAACGGATTACATGTAAGGGAATACAAAAACTGTAATCCATGACGTTTCCAGCTAAAATATTGGAATCAGATTACAGATGCTTATGAAAAACTAGATGATTACTTTGAGGATTACTTTTAAATTCCGAAAGGATGTTTGTTCCACCTGAGTGAGTCTGACCACAAGTCAGAGACCACTATGATGACACACCAAATGGGTTTGATGGATCGCGGGAAAAGAGCAGGAATAAGCTTTTGTAGCCTACAGTCCAAGCTGTGTCTTCCAATGGTGCGACTGCTGTCGGCATTAAAGATTATCCTACTTGAATAAACGCTTGGAGGTAAGGATTGCAGCAGTGGTGTAGTCTACGGCGATGTGGATATCACTTATTATTGATATCTACATAGCGCATTGATGTGAATCACACTGCTGCTCTCTCATTTAGCTATTTGCGCCTTACGGATTGTGGTTGTTGTGGACGGCTGATCACAAATCTAAATGTGTATTTGAACCCAATAATGTTTGAATTCAAGAAATTTAAGATGCCTATCAATCGTTGTTTTTGAAACCAGTGGACAGCCAGTCAAAAATGCCCTCTTGCAACAGCTGCATAGTGCAGATCCCAGTCTATGGAATAAAAGTGAGGCTTTTATTGCTCAATCTAATTCATGCTGATAAAAAATAAATAATCATAGGCCTAATGGACAGATGCTCAAACTCACACACTTTTGATCGACTTAAAGGGGCAATCTGTAGTTGCTACATCCATTTTTGGACTTATAAATTATATATTTCCATGGACTCTTGTAGTGTCACGGCCGTTTAAAGGAGTGGACCAAGGCGCAGCGTTTTGAGCGTACATACTTATATACTGATGTCGCCAACAAAAACAATAAATATCAAAACGACACGTGAAGCCAACGGTAGTGCATCCAGGCAACTAACAAGGACAACTACCCACAAAACCAACTTTGAAAATGGCAACCTAAATAGGCTCCCCAATCAGAGACAACGATAAACAGCTGGGCCACCATCAACCCATCCAGGCCACCATCAACCTACAATACCCCTAGACAATACAAAATCCCCATAGATAACAAAAACCCTAGACAAGACAAAAACCCATAGACAATACAAAAACTAAACCAACCACCCTTGTCACACCCTGACCTAACCAAATAATAAAGAAAGCAAATATAACTAAAGTCAGGGCGTGACATGTAGAATATAACTTTTAAATGCCTCATGAGCTTAGTTCAACTGTCACACATGAGAACCCAAAATATAAGCTTGTTTTTCTCCAATGTTTGTAAACATTGTAAATGTAAACAACCACTGTATAGCCTCATAACATGGTTAAAACAATCATTTTGATATCATGGATGGTCAGTCCTTGCACCCATAGCTCTGTCTATTAAGTTGAGAGTGGTTACATTTCTCAGAACCAGGTGCAGGTGAAATGTTTTAATAAAACAACAAAACCAAGAACATGACACTAACATAAGGCAGAATGCCGATACACAAGAACAATACCAACTGGTGAGTAAACATGGGAGAGTGACATATAAAGGGGAGGAAATTATGAAGGTAATGGAGTCCAGGTGTGAATCATAATGATTCACAGGTGCGCGTAATGATGAGTGCCAGGTGTGAGTAATGATGAATCTCAGGACCGGTGGTTAGTACTTTGGCGATGTTGTACGCCGGAGGGGAGGAGCAGGAGTTAGACGTGACAGCATTTTACCAAAACAGAGGCGGGGCAGCCATTTTGTTATTGTTTCGTCTGTGGATTTACCCTTTAAACAGCTGCATATTATCAAGATATCAAAGTGTCACCAACAAAAAGGTAAACAAGAGGCCTATAGCAAATGCAGCATGTGGCATTCATTTTTCACATGTAAATAGCAGTTTTCAGTAGTGCTCAAAGCATGCCATTCCATGAGCGCAGCATTTATTTTTCAACTAGAATCAATGAGCCCGATCAGTACTCCATGACAACAAAATCACAAACAACATAGTAGGGCTGGCTAATAAGTCCTTCGTTATGGGGTTATGCTCAGGTAAAACAATTTTGCTAATCTATACTTCCATATTTTCAAGTCCTATTTTTGAAGATCAAGGAATATAACATTTATTGGAATGACTAGAATTCTGATAGACTTTGGTTTTTAATGTAAAGATATAATATATAAAGATATATAAAGTTAATCGTATTATTACATGTAGAAGAAAGCGATGGGTTAGAAGAAGCCTACATAACCAACCCATAATGTAAAATTTAACATCCATATGTAGCCAGCTATGTAAACTTTAACATTGATTTATCCTGAAATAGATGTCTTTCAATTGGTAACATACATTTTTGTCTTCTAATGCCCCTTTAAGGGAAAGTAATCTAAAAGTAAATGCATGTAATCAGATTACGTTACTGAGTTTGGGTAATCCATTACTGATTTGGGTAATACATTACTGATTACAATTTTGGACAGGTAACTAGTAACTGTAACTAGTAAAAGTAACCTACCCAACCCTGCCGATGACTGTCTTAAAAGCGTTTTGTCTCTGAGGGGATGCTACGTTCTGCCAAGGTCCAGTCCACTCTACTTTGCCAGCACCCTAAATCACAGAGAGTCAGAGGATCGATAACATTCACTTTAAGCACTGTTGCATTGCACATATGTGCAAGTACACACTTGCATGCACACATGCACTCACACAAACACACACACACAAGCATACACACACAGTCTCTCACACACACATGTACAATGAGTGTACAAAACATTATGAACACCTGCTCTTTCCATGAAATAGACTGACCAGGTGAATCCAGGTGAAGGTTATGATCACTTATTGATGTCACTTGTTTTTTTGTTTTTTTATGTCACTTGTTAAATCCAGTCCAATCAGTGTAGATGAAGGGGAAGAGACAGGTTAAATAATAACTTTTTGGTATAATGGAGAAATGGATTGTTTGTGTGTGCCATTCAGAGGGTGAATGGGCAAGACAAACCATTTGGGGTTTTTCATGCTCAACAGTTTCCCTGTGTACATACACACACGCTATGTACACCATTTTTCAACAGCTTTGCTGACATTCCTCCCATTTCTTCAATCACAGTCCCAGCTTGCATTCAGGTCTCTCGCTGCTTTCCACATTTCATGGAGCATTGACAGGAGAGAGTGAAGCCTGTCTAAACTGCTCCATGGTCCTGAATCAATAGAATGTCCGTCCTTATAGGATGTATAGAAAGCTATCTGTTTGTCTGTAGGCTCCTAGTGTAGGGGCTCCCGGGTGGGGCAGCGGTCTAATGCACTGCATCTCAGTGTTAGAGGCATCACTACAGACCCTGGTTCGATACCAGGCTGTATCACAACCGGCCGTGATTGGGAGTCCCATAGGGCGGCGCATAATTGGCCCAGCGTCGTCCGGGTTTGGCCGGGGTAGGCCGTCATTGTAAATAAGAATTTGTTCTTAAATGACTTGCCCAGTTAAATAAAGGTTAAATACAAAATAGTTTAGTACAGTTGGTGTCATGTCTCTCTGTCTAGCAGCATCCCCCCACATCCTGACTGATGGAGCACACACAAACCCATTAGCAATCACTTCTGTTTTCATCTCTGGTAGATTAAACAACACTGACCTAGGCTGCATGCCAAATGGCACCCTATTCCCTATGTTGTGCCTTAGCGACCATAGGGCTCCGTTCAAAAGTTGTGCACTATACCAGGGAGTAGGGTGTCATTTGTGACCAGAGCAGCTGATCGTAATGGCCTGTGGTAAACACATGGTGGGACATGAAAGAGACTGAGCTTCTTCCCTAAATAAAGGGAGGCCCTATGATCAGGGAGGTTCGTGCAGCTCGAGCCCCATTAAGCTTTCAGTGATCTTCATCAAACGGGCAGAGAGCCTGAGCCCTCGGCTGAGCGTGTGGTCTGGAACTCTTTGGCACAATCTCACCCTGAGCGATAGACAGTGGAGAAGATGGATAAGCCACAGTGTGGAAGACTGGTGTTCTGAACGTCCCACTGTATTTCAAGGCATTCTGTAACAACCCCTGCTGAAGACACTAATGTGCACTGCATATATCATCACCTAGTAGGCCGTAACCATGGCATTTGATCATGGTACAGTATTGTGGACTAATCTTCTCAGTCATGTCATCTGTGACTGTGAATCTGTCGGTTCTCTTGTGGAAGTGTCATGATCAGTCATGTCATCTACCTGTGACTGTGAATCTGTCGGTTCTCTTGTGGAAGTATCATGATCAGTCATGTCATCTACCTGTGACTGTGAATCTGTCGGTTCTCTTGTGGAAGTATCATGATCAGTCATGTCATCTACCTGTGACTGTGAATCTGTCGGTTCTCTTGTCGAAGTGTCATGATCAGTCTTGTATTTTGTTGTATAAATGGTTGTGCCTGGTTCTCTGTGATGTGCGTGTGTGAGGCAGACACTTGAGGAAGACATGCTGGCTCTAACCCATGTTCTGCCTCTGTGCTGCAGCTGCCTCGGCATGCTCTGAGTAAACAGGAAGGAGAAATGACACATTTGTGTCACACGAGATGAACCTCATCCGCTGGCTCTCCCGTCATCCGTCTCCCCCTTCCTTCCCTGACTCAGCCCGAAGCCGACACAAACGTCTCACAACCCTCTCCAAACCCTGGAACTCCACACTTGTCACCGAGGGGACTGAACATGAGCCAATTAGATTCTTCTTCTCCCCGCGTACAGCACATTGCCAAGCAGCGCGCCCCACAAAACTAAAACAGAAATAAGTTTGCTGAGGGACTTGTATACTACTAACTGCGTACTTTACAAGACCATGGGCATGTACTGTATAGGACTGTACAGTACAGTAGGTGGCAGGCGTCTTTAAGAGACATCTGCAAGTCCACGTTAAAACATAATGAGATGTTATACGATGAGTGTAGGCACTGGGGGGGGCTGTAACGATGCAGCGTGTCAACATCTGAGCCTGCCCAGTTAGTTAGTGTCCTTGTTTCAGGTTGTAGCCTGCTCTTTAATCAGACGGCTCTCTCTGGGTGAGGTATAAAAGCCATTACAAGCCTCCTCTAATGAGGGAGAATGAAACGTGCCCCAGCAAAGCTACAGGTGACAACAATAGGGGCTTATCAGATGTGTAAACAGTGGGTATGAGACGAGTGATGGGTATTTACAACATGCAGATAGGAGGTTAAAGGCTGTGTGAAGTAGACAGTAGAAAGTAATGAGGCTGGTGGATAGGGATGATGTAGTAGACAGTATAAAGTAATGAGGCAGGGTGGATAGGGAGGATGTAGTGTAGTAGACAGTAGAAAGTAATGAGGCAGGGTGGATAGAGAGGATGTAGTAGACAGTATAAAGTAATGAGGCAGGGTGGATAGGGAGGATGTAGAGTAGTAGACAGTAGAAAGTAATGAGGCAGGGTTGATAGGGAGGATGTATTAGACAGTAGAAAGTGATGAGGCAGGGTGGATAGGGAGGATGTAGTAAACAGTAGAAAGTGATGAGGCAGGGTGGATAGTGAGGATGTAGTGTAATAGACAGTAGAATGTAACGAGGTAGGGTGGATAGGGAGGATGTAGTGTAATAGACAGTATAAAGTAATGAGGCAGGGTGGATAGGGAGGATGTAGTGTAGTAGACAGTAGAAAGAAATGAGGCAGGATGGATAGAGAGGATGTAGTAGACAGTAGAAAGTAATGAGGCAGGGTGGATAGAGAGGATGTAGTAGACAGTAGAAAGTAATGAGGCAGGGTGGATAGGGAGGATGTAGTGTAATAGACAGTATAAAGTAATGAGGCAGGGTGGAAAGAGAGGATGTAGTGTAGTAGACAGTATAAAGTAATGAGGCAGGGTGCATAGGGAGGATGTAGTGTAGTAGACAGTAGAAATAAATGAGGCAGGATGGATAGAGAGGATGTAGTAGACAGTAGAAAGTAATGAGGCAGGGTGGATAGAGAGGATGTAGTAGACAGTAGAAAGTAATGAGGCAGGGTGGATAGGGAGGATATAGTGTAGTAGACAGTAGAAAGTAATGAGGCAGGGTGGATAGGGAGGATGTAGTAGACAGTAGAAAGTAATGAGACAGGGTGGATAGGGAGGATGTAGTAGACAGTAGAAAGTAATGAGGTAGGGTGGATAGGGAGGATGTAGTAGACAGTAGAAAGTAATGAGGCAGGGTGGATAGGGAGGACGTGGTAGACAGTATAAATTAATGAGGCAGGGTTGATAGGGAGGATGTAGTGTAGTAGACAGTAGAAAGTAATGAGGTAGGGTGGATAGGGAGGATGTAGTAGACAGTAGAAAGTAATGAGGCAGGGTGGATAGGGAGGACGTGGTAGACAGTATAAATTAATGAGGCAGGGTTGATAGGGAGGATGTAGTGTAGTAGAAAGTGATGAGGCAGGGTGGATAGGGAGGATGTAGTGTAGTAGACAGTAGAAAGTAATGAGGCAGGGTGGATAGGGAGGATGTAGTGTAGTAGACAGTAGAAAGTAATGAGGCAGGGTGGATAGGGAGGATGTAGTGTAGTAGCCAGTAGAAAGTAATGAGGCAGGGTGGATAGGGAGGATGTAGTGTAATAGACAGTAGAAAGTAATGAGGTAGGGTGGATAGGGAGGATGTAGTAGACAGTAGAAAGTAATGAGGCAGGGTGGATAGGGAGGATGTAGTGTAGTAGACAGTATAAAGTAATTAGGCAGGGTGGATAGGGAGGATGTAGTAGACAGTAGAAAGTAATGAGGCAGGGTTGATAGGGAGGATGTAGTAGACAGTAGAAAGTGATGAGGCAGGGTGGATAGGGAGGATGTAGTAGACAGTAGAAAGTGATGAGGCAGGGTGGATAGGGAGGATGTAGTAGACAGTAGAAAGTAATGAGGCAGGGTGGATAGGGAGGATGTAGTAGACAGTAGAAAGTGATGAGGCAGGGTGGATAGGGAGGATGTAGTAGACAGTAGAAAGTAATGAGGCAGGGTGGATAGGGAGGATGTAGTGTAGTAGACAGTAGAAAGTAATGAGGCAGGGTGGATAGGGAGGATGTAGTGTAATAGACAGTAGAAAGTAATGAGGCAGGGTGGATAGGGAGGATGTAGTGTAGTAGACAGTAGAAAGTAATGAGGCAGGGTGGATAGGGAGGATGTAGTGTAGTAGACAGTAGAAAGTAATGAGGCAGGGTGGATAGGGAGGATGTAGTGTAGTAGACAGTAGAAAGTAACGAGGCAGGGTGGATAGGGAGGATGTAGTGTAGTAGACAGTAGAAAGTAGAAAGTAATGAGGCAGGGTGGATAGAGAGGATGTAGTGTAATAGACAGTAGAAAGTGATGAGGCAGGGTGGATAGGGAGGATGTAGTAGACAGTAGAAAGTGATGAGGCAGGGTGGATAGGGAGGATGTAGTAGACAGTAGAAAGTAATGAGGCTGGTGGATAGGGAGGATGTAGTAGACAGTAGAAAGTAATGAGGCAGGGTGGATAGGGAGGATGTAGTTTAATAGACAGTAGAAAGTAATGAGGCAGGGTGGATAGAGAGGATGTAGTAGACAGTAGAAAGTAACTAGGCAGGGTGGATAGGGAGGATGTAGTGTAGTAGACAGTAGAAAGTAATGAGGCAGGGTGGATAGGGAGGATGTAGTAGACAGTAGAAAGTAACGAGGCAGGGTGGATAGGGAGGATGTAGTGTAGTAGACAGTAGAAGGTAATGAGGCAGGGTGGATAGAGAGGATGTAGTGTAGTAGACAGTAGAAAGTAATGAGGCAGGGTGGATAGGGAGGATGTAGTGTAGTAGACAGTAGAAAGTAATGAGGCAGGGTAGATAGGGAGGATGTAGTAGACAGTAGAATGTAATGAGGCAGGGTGGATAGGGAGGATGTAGTGTAGTAGACAGTAGAAAGTAATGAGGCAGGGTAGATAGAGAGGATGTAGTGTAGTAGACAGTAGAAAGTGATGAGGCATGGTGGATAGGGAGGATGTAGTGTAGTAGACAGTAGAAAGTAGAAAGTAATGAGGCAGGGTGGATAGGGAGGATGTAGTGTAGTAGACAGTAGAAAGTAATGAGGCAGGGTAGATTGGGAGGATGTAGTAGACAGTAGAAAGTAATGAGGCAGGGTGGATAGGGAGGATGTAGTGTAGTAGACAGTAGAAAGTAATGAGGCAGGGTGGATATGGAGGATGTAGTAGACAGTAGAAAGTAATGAGGCAGGGTGGATAGGGAGGATGTAGTAGACAGTAGAAGGTAATGAGGCAGGGTGGATAGAGAGGATGTAGTGTAGTAGACAGTAGAAAGTAATGAGGTAGGGTGGATAGGGAGGATGTAGTAGACAGTAGAAGGTAATGAGGCAGGGTGGATAGAGAGGATGTAGTAGACAGTAGAAGGTAATGAGGCAGGGTGGATAGGGAGGATGTAGTGTAGTAGCCAGTAGAAAGTAATGAGGCAGGGTGGATAGGGAGGATGTAGTAGACAGTAGAAGGTAATGAGGCAGGGTGGATAGGGAGGATGTAGTGTAGTAGACAGTAGAAAGTAATGAGGCAGGGTGGATAGGGAGGATGTAGTGTAGTAGACAGTAGAAGGTAATGAGGCAGGGTGGATAGAGAGGATGTAGTGTAGTAGACAGCAGAAGGTAATGAGGCAGAGTGGATAGGGAGGATGTAGTGTAGTAGACAGTAGAAAGTAATGAGGCAGGGTGGATAGGGAGGATGTAGTGTAGTAGACAGTAGAAGGTAATGAGGCAGGGTGGATAGAGAGGATGTAGTGTAGTAGACAGCAGAAGGTAATGAGGCAGAGTGGATAGGGAGGATGTAGTGTAGTAGACAGTAGAAAGTAATGAGGCAGGGTGGATAGGGAGGATGTAGTAGACAGTAGAAGGTAATGAGGCAGGGTTGATAGGGATGATGTAGTAGACAGTAGAAAGTGATGAGGCAGGGTGGATAGGGAGGATGTAGTAGACAGTAGAAAGTAATGAGGCAGGGTGGATAGAGAGGATGTAGTAGACAGTAGAAGGTAATGAGGCAGGGTGGATAGAGAGGATGTAGTGTAGTAGACAGTAGAAAGTAATGAGGTAGGGTGGATAGGGAGGATGTAGTAGACAGTAGAAGGTAATGAGGCAGGGTGGATAGGGAGGATGTAGTGTAGTAGACAGTAGAAAGTAATGAGGCAGGGTGGATAGGGAGGATGTAGTAGACAGTAGAAGGTAATGAGGCAGGGTGGATAGAGAGGATGTAGTGTAGTAGACAGCAGAAGGTAATGAGGCAGAGTGGATAGGGAGGATGTAGTGTAGTAGACAGTAGAAAGTAATGAGGTAGGGTGGATAGGGAGGATGTAGTAGACAGTAGAAATTAATGAGGCAAGGTGGATAGGGAGGATGTAGTGTAGTAGACAGTAGAAAGTAATGAGGCAGGGTAGATAGAGAGGATGTAGTGTAGTAGACAGTAGAAAGTGATGAGGCATGGTGGATAGGGAGGATGTAGTGTAGTAGACAGTAGAAAGTAGAAAGTAATGAGGCAGGGTGGATAGGGAGGATGTAGTGTAGTAGACAGTAGAAAGTAATGAGGCAGGGTAGATAGGGAGGATGTAGTAGACAGTAGAAAGTAATGAGGCAGGGTGGATAGGGAGGATGTAGTGTAGTAGACAGTAGAAAGTAATGAGGCAGGGTAGATAGAGAGGATGTAGTGTAGTAGACAGTAGAAAGTGATGAGGCATGGTGGATAGGGAGGATGTAGTGTAGTAGACAGTAGAAAGTAGAAAGTAATGAGGCAGGGTGGATAGGGAGGATGTAGTGTAGTAGACAGTAGAAAGTAATGAGGCAGGGTAGATTGGGAGGATGTAGTAGACAGTAGAAAGTAATGAGGCAGGGTGGATAGGGAGGATGTAGTGTAGTAGACAGTAGAAAGTAATGAGGCAGGGTGGATATGGAGGATGTAGTAGACAGTAGAAAGTAATGAGGCAGGGTGGATAGGGAGGATGTAGTAGACAGTAGAAGGTAATGAGGCAGGGTGGATAGAGAGGATGTAGTGTAGTAGACAGTAGAAAGTAATGAGGTAGGGTGGATAGGGAGGATGTAGTAGACAGTAGAAGGTAATGAGGCAGGGTGGATAGAGAGGATGTAGTAGACAGTAGAAGGTAATGAGGCAGGGTGGATAGGGAGGATGTAGTGTAGTAGCCAGTAGAAAGTAATGAGGCAGGGTGGATAGGGAGGATGTAGTAGACAGTAGAAGGTAATGAGGCAGGGTGGATAGGGAGGATGTAGTGTAGTAGACAGTAGAAAGTAATGAGGCAGGGTGGATAGGGAGGATGTAGTGTAGTAGACAGTAGAAGGTAATGAGGCAGGGTGGATAGAGAGGATGTAGTGTAGTAGACAGCAGAAGGTAATGAGGCAGAGTGGATAGGGAGGATGTAGTGTAGTAGACAGTAGAAAGTAATGAGGCAGGGTGGATAGGGAGGATGTAGTGTAGTAGACAGTAGAAGGTAATGAGGCAGGGTGGATAGAGAGGATGTAGTGTAGTATACAGCAGAAGGTAATGAGGCAGAGTGGATAGGGAGGATGTAGTGTAGTAGACAGTAGAAAGTAATGAGGCAGGGTGGATAGGGAGGATGTAGTAGACAGTAGAAGGTAATGAGGCAGGGTTGATAGGGATGATGTAGTAGACAGTAGAAAGTGATGAGGCAGGGTGGATAGGGAGGATGTAGTAGGCAGTAGAAATTAATGAGGCAGGGTGGATAGGGAGGATGTAATAGACAGTAGAAAGTGATGAGGCAGGGTGGATAGGGAGGATGTAGTAGACAGTAGAAAGTAATGAGGCTGGTGGATAGGGAGGATGTAGAGTAGTAGACAGTAGAAAGTGATTAGGGAGGATGTAGTAGAAAGCAATGAGGTGAGGTGGATAGGGTGGATGTATAGACTATGAATAAACATTTGAATCAACATTTGTCCTACAGCTTATCTTTTTATGTTTACCGTTCAGGTAAATGAGGTTAGACCTTAAAATGACCTCTGATTCTGCCATCATGACCCTTAATTGACAATACCAGGGCACCTGTATGTGCATAGATACTGGAGAGGGATTGTTTATTTGGTTTCCTCTGAGCTCAAATCAGAGTTTATTCATCATATGCACATGATGCAGCGTGGCGCAAGAGGTACAATGGAATGCTTACTTGTGAGCTCTGATCTGAACAATATACAACTTAGAAATAGTAGCAATTGGCAATAAGTAGGTAAAAAATTGCACAAATACAAATACTATATAATTTTAAAAAGTTGCTAATAACACAGAAACATACTATGAAGTCAACACAAGAAATATACTGAAAATATACTATGAAGTTAACACAAGAATATACTGGAAAATATACAGAAACATACTATGAAGTAAACACAAGAAATATACTGAAAATATACAGAAACATACTATGAAGTTAACACAAGAATATACTGGAAAATATACAACAACATACTATGAAGTAAACACAAGAACATACTGGAAAATATACAGAAACATACTATGAAGTAAACACAAGAAATATACTGAAAATATACAGAAACATACTATGAAGTAAACACAAGAATATACTGGAAAATATACAGCAACATACAATGTTCAATAGAAATATTGTGACGGTTATTTACATGTAATAAAGTGAATAAAGTGATTTAAACTGCCAGATTAAACATACTATGAAGTCAACACAAGAAATATACTGTGGCGATTATTTACATGACGAAAGTGACTAAAGCTGCCAGTTGACTCCTTACTATAAGAGGACAGGTTTTCCAGCACCCTGTCCTGGCCTGGCCCTGCAGTGGATATTGGCAGTAGGGGATGCTTTTACCCTGTAAGGCCGGGGGAGAGGCACACTCTGGTGAAAGGGAAGGGAGTCCAGTGCCAGGGTAAGACTCTTTGGAATGTGGGGTGATGTACAGTGATGCAGACTCTCAGACACCAGGCTGGTAAACTGCCCTTAAAGGCCCAATGCAGTAAATTACGTGATTATACTGTGTTTTATATACACTGCTCAAAAAAATAAAGGGAACACTTAAACAACACAATGTAACTCCAAGTCAATCACACTTCTGTGAAATCAAACTGTCCACTTAGGAAGCAACACTGATTGACAATACATTTCACATGCTGTTGTGCAAATGGAATAGACAAAAGGTGGAAATTATAGGCAATTAGCAAGACACCCCCAAAAAAGGAGTGATTCTGCAGGTGGTGACCACAGACCACTTCTCAGTTCCTATGCTTCCTGGCAGATGTTTTGGTCACTTTTGAATGCTGGCGGTGCTCTCACTCTAGTGGTAGCATGAGACGGAGTCTACAACCCACACAAGTGGCTCAGGTAGTGCAGTTCATCCAGGATGGCACATCAATGCGAGCTGTGACAAAAAGGTTTGCTGTGTCTGTCAGCGTAGTGTCCAGAGCATGGAGGCGCTACCAGGAGACAGGCCAGTACATCAGGAGACGTGGAGGAGGCCGTAGGAGGGCAACAACCCAGCAGCAGGACCGCTACCTCCGCCTTTGTGCAAGGAGGTGCACTGCCAGCGCCCTGCAAAATGACCTCCAGCAGGCCACAAATGTGCATGTGTCAGCATATGGTCTCACAAGGGGTCTGAGGATCTCATCTCGGTACCTAATGGCAGTCAGGCTACCTCTGGCGAGCACATGGAGGGCTGTGCGGCCCCACAAAGAAATGCCACCCCACACCATGACTGACCCATCGCCAAACCGGTCATGCTGGAGGATGTTGCAGGCAGCAGAACGTTCTCCACGGCGTCTCCAGACTCTGTCACATGTGCTCATGTGCTCAGTGTGAACCTGCTTTCATCTGTGAAGAGCACAGGGCGCCAGTGGCGAATTTGCCAATCTTGGTGTTCTCTGGCAAATGCCAAACGTCCTGCACGGTGTTGGGCTGTAAGCTCAACCCCCACCTGTGGACGTCGGGCCCTCATACCACCCTCATGGAGTCTGTTTCTGACCGTTTGAGCAGACACATGCAAATTTGTGGCCTGCTGGAGGTCATTTTGCAGGGCGCTGGCAGTGCACCTCCTTGCACAAAGGCAGAGGTAGCGGTCCTGCTGCTGGGTTGTTGCCCTCCTACGGCCTCCTCCACGTCTCCTGATGTACTGGCCTGTCTCCTGGTAGCGCCTCCATGCTCTGGACACTACGCTGACAGACACAGCAAACCTTTTTGCCACAGCTCGCATTGATGTGCCATCCTGGATGAACTGCACTACCTGAGCCACTTGTGTGGGTTGTAGACTCCGTCTCATGCTACCACTAGAGTGAGAGCACCGCCAGCATTCAAAAGTGACCAAAACATCAGCCAGGAAGCATAGGAACTGAGAAGTGGTCTGTGGTCACCACCTGCAGAATCACTCCTTTTTTGGGGGTGTCTTGCTAATTGCCTATAATTTCCACCTTTTGTCTATTCCATTTGCACAACAGCATGTGAAATGTATTGTCAATCAGTGTTGCTTCCTAAGTGGACAGTTTGATTTCACAGAAGTGTGATTGACTTGGAGTTACATTGTGTTGTTTAAGTGTTCCCTTTATTTTTTTGAGCAGTGTATATTCCCACACTATGAGGTTGGAAGGATACTTTGAAATTGTGAAAATTATCAATATGCCCTTTTAGTGTGAGAGCTGTTTGAAAAATGACAGAAATATTTTGGTGGAATGGAGTTTTGGCCTTCCATGGTGACATTACCAATAACAAAGAGTTCAAAACCTCTCTGCCAATAACAGCTCATTTTCAGTTTCTCCCTTCCCACTCAGACCAAGACAGTCCTATCAAAATTCTTGATTGAGAAATTGTCTTTTGCTAAGAAGCGATTTTTATTGATTTTTGACCATTTTAATTGAAAAGAAATCACATTAAGGTACTTACTGTATTGTTACCCAGAAATGATTTCATATTGAGATAAAAATGGCTGCATTGGCCCTTTAACTGCCCTTAACTGCTCTGTGTAGTTACAGTGACGTATGCTGAGGTTCAGTATCGCAGAGTATACGCACATATCACCAACATGTCACGTTAGGAAAGACAAAAACAGTTGGCTTAGCCATGCTTGGCTGTCACGTTAAAACAACCCCATTCACCTTTCGGACGTGTATTGCAGTAGCTTATTATGATTGAGTTATTTACTAGAGGCCCTGTCTGCGTTTACTTTTTCACATTCTAGTCAGACAGCTCAATACACACTGAGGCCGCATATTATGAATTCTACTGCAATGTGCCAACCTGGGTTTGACCTTAGCACCTTCTGGACAGGAGCCCAGTCCCACAGCTTGTGTTCATGGTCAGTGCGAAGGGTATTGCTCATCATGGATTTCCGGTATAATCCACCTGTGGAAACTCAAAATGCATATGTCAATGTCACAACCATATCAAACCAATGACGGCTGACCGTGAATTGTTTTCCTAACCTTGCAGTTGTGATGGATTCCTTTAGGAATACTTCGCTATCACCTTTGGATTACATTCTCTATGTTTTTCGGTGCTCTTTCGTGCACCTCTGATCTCGTCTTTGGCTCGGGCCGGTCCCAGAGTCGTGACTGCTGCTTCTTCCCGCTTCAGTTTATGGTTATCCTCCCTTTGAAGTTATTCTCAGGTCAATAGATACATCTGCAGTTACTGTACATCCCTGGCTCGGTTTGTAGTTCTGGAGGGAAGAGTCCCTCCAGTCACCGCAGGAGCTTTATTAACTCCGGCTGGGAATCCCAGAAATCCAGTAGTTTTTCTCCACCAAGAAAAAACCCACATGGAAATGTTTCCGGGGGAAGACCGTAGCGAATCATAAAAGGTGGAATGCCATGGCCATAAATTTGGTTGTTTTCTGCCAGTTTAGTGTGAAGAATGAGCGCCCTCATTCTGGCAATTTGTATAGCACGTTTGTCAGTGAAGTCCGTGGCTAGGATATCACGGCATGAGGAGCCCGTCCTTTCACAAAAGTGATGGGCTCGGGGACGGGGTGTTTGTGTTTGATTAGGACCAGGTGGGCTTGAGGTCTTCAGCTGAGTGAGGGAGTGAGTAAGCGCCGGGGCCTCGCGGCCGTTGAGCAAAGGCGAGGGAACAGGAAGACCCAGGATTGTCCTTGCCCCCGAACGCTGGGGATTTCCTGCCGTGGCAGAGCAGGATGGCTCTTTGAATCATTGTGGTGCCCGCTCCTCTGTCGACATTCACACCCCTCTTACAAGTAGGTCGTCACCCGACTCCGCATTTCTAAAGTGGAATTCTTGAAACATTATTCTTAATGTGTGTGTTTATAACAGGAACCCCGGCGAAAAGGGATGTTTCACATTCCTTCATTATGAGATTCAATTCTCTGGCACAAAAAGGATTGTTTCAATCTGCTTGACAAATATTGGAAGCATGTTTTATCTTCCAGAGCACCGGAGGGCCTCGCCACGGTCTTGACTTTAGGAGGCCAGTAGTCGGATGAGATACATATATGTAACAGAGGCTGTTACCGCAAGGCACCCTATTCTCTATGGGTCCTGGTCAAAAGTAGTGCACTACATTGGGACAGGGTGTCATTTGGGACGCAGCCAGACGGTATAAGAATAAAAGTTTCCCATGACACTCCTGTGTTTTTGATGTTTCAGTTGGGTGGGTCTCTGTAGAGCACGTGAAAGGTTGAGTGGGGAGTAGGAATCTGTGACTCCTGAACCATGGTGTGTGTGGGTGTGGGTGTGTGTGCACATTTTACTATACTTGTGAGTACCAAAAGTCCTTAAAACGTATTGACGCACAGATCCCTTTAGCGGGATCATTTTCGTAAACAACCGCTGAATTGCAGAGCGCCAAATTTTTAAAAAATTGCTAAAAATATTTATATTCATGAAATCACAAGTGCAATATAGCAAAACACAGCTTAACTTGTTGTTAATCCACCTGTCGTGTCAGATTTTGAAAATATCCTCTCTATCCACTGACGCGTTTTGATCACTCTCGCTAATTTTTCAGAACAAAAGCTTGAAACTATGTCTAAAGACTGTTCACACCCTGAGGAAGCCATTGGAAAAGGAATCTGGTTGATATCCCTTTAAATGGACGAAAGGAAGGCAATGGAATAGTGATTTTTCAAAATAAGAGTCACTTCCGGGTTGGATTTCCTCAGGTTTTCTTCTGCAAAATCAGTTCTGTTATACTCACAGACAATATTTTGACAGTTTTGGAAACTTTAGAGTGTTTTCTATCCTACTCTGTCAATTATATGCATATTCTAGTATCTGGACCTGAGAAATAGGCAGCTTACATTGGGAACTTTATTTTTCCAAACATAAAAAATTTGCCCCTAGCTTCAAGAGGTTAAAAAAATTGTAAACCAACAAAAAGTCAGATAAGTGAGGACATTTTGTCGGTCCTCACTTGTAAAAAGGCTATTTTAGGCTTAGGAGTTAGGGTTAGAATTAGGGTTAAGGTTAGGTTTAGGGGTTAGTGGTTATGGTTATGATTTGATTTAGGGGTTAGGTTTATGTGTGTGTGTGTGTGTGTGTGTGTGTGTGTGTGTGTGTGTGTGTGTGTGTGTGTGTGTGTGTGTGTGTGTGTGTGTGTGTGTGTGTGTGTGTGTGTGTGTGTGTGTGTGTGTGTGTGTGTGTGTGTGTGTGTACTGTATGCATGTGTGATAGAACATGTGTGTGTTCTTTGGTTTGGGTGATGTGTGTTGGTCCTTTGGTCCAATGTCTCTGTGTATGCATGTTTCAGCTTTGTGTATCTACTGCATGTTTCAACTTTGTGTACCTACTGCCTGTTTCAGCTTTGTGTATCTACTGCATGTTTCAACTTTGTGGAACTACTGAATGTTTCAGCTTGTGTACCTACTGCATGTTTCAGCTTTGTGTACCTACTGCCTGTTTCAGCTTTGTGTACCTACTGCATGTTTCAGCTTTGTGTACCTACTGCATGTTTCAGCTTTGTGTACCTACTGCCTGTTTCAGCTTTGTGTACCTACTGCATGTTTCAGCTTTGTGTACCTACTGCCTGTTTCAGCTTTGTGTACCTACTGCATGTTTCAGCTTTGTGTACCTACTGCCTGTTTCAGCTTTGTGTACCTACTGCATGTTTCAGCTTTGTGTACCTACTGCCTGTTTCAGCTTTGTGTACCTACTGCATGTTTCAGCTTTGTGTACCTACTGCATGTTTCAGCTTTGTGTACCTACTGCATGTTTCAGCTTTGTGCACCCACTGCCTGTTTCAGCTTTGTGCACCCACTGCCTGTTTCAGCTTTGTGCACCCACTGCCTGTTTCAGCTTTGTGTACCTACTGCCTGTTTCAGCTTTGTGTACCTACTGCATGTTTCAGCTTTGTGTACCTACTGCCTGTTTCAGCTTTGTGTACCTACTGCATGTTTCAGCTTTGTGTACCTACTGCCTGTTTCAGCTTTGTGTACCTACTGCCTGTTTCAGCTTTGTGTACCTACTGCATGTTTCAGCTTTGTGTACCTACTGCCTGTTTCAGCTTTGTGTACCTACTGCCTGTTTCAGCTTTGTGTACCTACTGCCTGTTTCAGCTTTGTGTACCTACTGCCATTTCAGCTTTGTGCACCTACTGCATGTTTGTGTGAGTGTGTGTTTTCTTTTCCGTGTTATCCGATGTGTTCCTGAGAGATAGCGTTCACGCCTCTGCTGTGGACAGGGCCAGGTGCGTGACTATCTATCTCCCGGGGGATGTTTAGACAGAGGGGCTCCCTCCACTCCTCTCTCCACCAGCCTGCCATGTTTTGTTTTCACAGTGAAAGGCCAGCCCCATCTTGACGTCAGGGCTGTCTCTCAAATGGCAACCTATTCCCTATATAGTGCACTACTTTTGACCAGATCCCTATGGGCCCCCATGTTAAAAGTTGTGCACAGTGTAAAGAATATGGTTCCATTTGGGATGCACGCCAGGTGTTTCATCTGACCAGGCACCCCTCCCTCTCACCAGGCAGGCTACAGGGGTTCCAAAGTGGCCTGGAACAGATAATAAACACATGGATAATGATGGTGATGGTGATGGTGATCAGAAGTTTTATTGACTCCCTATCTAGAACAGAAAGAGAATTATCTACTTCACTTACTTTGGCAATGTTACCATATGTTTCCCATGCCAATAAAGCCCTTGAATTGAATTGAGTGAACGAGAGAGAGAGAGAGAAGACTGTAGCTAGGTGTATTTGGAGCAGTGGTGTACTGGGACCTGTAAGACTGTAGCTAGGTGTATTTGGAGCAGTGGTGTACTGGGACCTGTAAGACTGTAGCTAGGTGTATTTGGAGCAGTGGTGTGCTGGGACCGGTAAGACTGTAGCTAGGTGTATTTGGAGCAGTGGTGTACTGGGACCGGTAAGACTGTAGCTAGGTGTATTTGGAGCAGTGGTGTACTGGTACCGATAAGACTGTAGCTAGGTGTATTTGGAGCAGTGGTGTGCTGGGACCGGTAAGACTGTAGCTAGGGGTATTTGGAGCAGTGGTGTGCTGGGACCGGTAAGACTGTAGCTAGGGGTATTTGGAGCAGTGGTGTACTGGGACCGATAAGACTGTAGCTAGGTGTATTTGGAGCAGTGGTGTACTGGGACCAGTTAGACTGTAGCTAGGGGTATTTGGAGCAGTGGTGTGCTGGGACCTGTAAGACTGGAGCTAGGTGTATTTGGAGCAGTGGTGTACTGGGACCGGTAAGACTGTAGCTAGGTGTATTTGGAGCAGTGGTGCGCTGTACTGGGAGCTGCCTGTGGCTGCCGTTGGTTTGCCAGCCCATCTAATGACACACTGCTGCTCTCGGACCAGGAAGTGAGAAGGAGGATGGATACGGTGAGAAAAGAAGGGCCTCTCTCGCTCCCATTTCCTCTGCAGGGCTGTGGCTTTGTGGCCTACCTCTCCCCCCCCCACCACCACTAGTACCTCCTCAACTCCATCTCCCCCCCAGTCCCTTGAGCCCCCCCCCACACACACACACCCTCCGCCGGAATGCTCTCAATCTCCGCCACCAGATATTCCACTGTGGCTTTGGTGGTCACCTAGAATGATGAGCTTTACTGAACACACAGACAGGAGTAGTAGTAGAAGCTGTACATTTATGCCTTGCCAGGTCCTTTTGACTATCTTTCAGAATAAACGGTGGCCTTTTCCCCTCCTATTGCCATAAGAAGTGAGGGTGGACTGGATGTGTTTCATCCGTACAGTAGATGATGGCTCTGCAGCCTGGCTGGATGACCTCATGGAGACATTACTTCAGGTCCTGTGACAGATAAAGGGGACATTACCATCACCTATCGTCAAACTCATCTCCACTATCGACCACTCGTAACTATTGTTCCCATGCTGGTTTTCATCACGTCCCCGCTGTCTTTCCACCATGACACAGTTGGCCGCCATGTTATTTTGAGAGGTGTGGTTGGACATTCATAGCCGAGCTTTAAGCGCTGACCTGCTCAACTCGCTGCAGATGGAGGTGAACCGGAGACTGGTTTGACAGTGTTGACTTTGGAACCCGCTCTGCGGTTCAAGGCGAAACTTTCAGCACCATATTACTGCTTTGGGCCCTGTAAGTGCAGGTAGCAGAAGCACTCTGTATTCAGTGAAGCCTTTGTGGTGTATGGTAATTAACTTGGCAAACAGGCGGAAACAGGCAGGTGAGAAATGTTCCTTAAATCGCAGAGATTTCGTCAGAACCCTTTGGCTAAGCACACATGGAACAGTCTCATGACAACGGATGGTTTCCCAACAGTTATAGGCCAGTCTTGTGAGGTTGGACTCCTTCCACGTCCTGTACAACTAGACAGCTCAGCAGTCAGGGGGCTAGATACAGTGGAGTTGGAGTTGAAGTCACACCATTCATTCACATAATATCCTGTTTTATTAGGCTTGTCATGACAGCGCCGGCTTGATTAAAAACATGTGACCGTGAATGATGTTGTTTCCACAAACCAATGCCCTTATCAGGGTGTTTGTCCATCAGAGGCACTGCTTCAATGCTTTCCCTGCCAGTGACTGGGAAGCTAAGTGCCGGGATGCATAGTCAGACATCTTCATTTGTGATGGGCGGCCCAACCTGCCATGCATATTTTGGAATTCAGTGGACCCATTATCAGCTGTTCTTAGTTGGATAATGGTTTGAGTGGAACAGAGAAACGGAGGATTGGTTTGACTACTAGCTACTAGCTATAATGCTTTGTGTTTATTTAACCCTTCATTAACCAGGTAAGTTGACAGAACATATTCTTATTTACAGCAACAACCTGGGGAATAGTTACAGGGGAGAGGAGGGGGGATGAATGAGCCAATTGTAAGCTGGGGATGATTAGGTGGCCATGATGGTATGAGGGGCAGATTGGGAATTTAGTCAGGACACTGGGGTTAACACCCCTACTCTTACGATAACTGCCATGGGATCTTTAGTGACCACAGGGTCAGGACACTCGTTTCACGTCCCATACGAAAGACGGCACCCTACACAGGACAATGTCCCCAATCACTGCCCTGGGGCATTTGCATATTTATTTATTTTAGACCAGAGGAAAGAGTTCCTCCTAATGGCTCTCCAACACCACTTCCAGTAACATCTGGTCTCTCATCCAGGGACTGACAAGGACCAACCCTGCTTGGATTCAGAGGCAAGCCAGCAGTGGGATGCAGGGTGGTATGCTGCTTAGTGTACATTGAGCCAGTTCAATCTGCAGGACAAGCCTGCTCAGTTCTCTTCTTCAGTTCTCGTCTTCTATTGGATGATGCAGTGTTCAAATGTTCCGGTTTGGTGTGACGTGGTAATCCTCCCTACTCTCACACATCCCAGCCCCTAAACCGAACCAGATGCAGGCTTTCCATATTAATCTTTCACTCCCTTTTATGTCTCACACCACACTAGGAGCCATTAAAAACCACAGTTACATGTCACATTTTGTCCAGTTAATAAACTCCAAATGCATTCAGGGTTGCCCGTTTCTCACCACTAGCTGTTGAAAAGCTAGGTCGAGAGAGGCGTTTAGCCAGCAGGAAAGTACATGGCATTTAGTGATCAATGACTCCCTTTCCTTCACCACTAGACTAAATGAAAAATATCCCTCCTTTTCTCTTTTCTTGACAGAGAAAACAGAGTTGCCACTTTTCTGTTCAATTCCTCTGGATGTTCTGATTATTTGTTTGACAGGAATTAGCAAGGAGGTGGTTTTTTCTGCCACAACCGTCCGCCTGGCTGTCAGAGAAGCAGTTTTTGCCCCGCTGCGGCACTTTCAGATGCTGCACAAACCACAACTCCCAAACACTGGTGTCAGTCCTCTGCTCACCGCCTGTCTTTCCATAGCCATATTCTCGAGCAGGAGGGAGGGAGAGAGAGAGGGAGAGGGAGGGAGGGAGAGGGAGAGAGGGAGAGAGGGAGAGGGAGAGAGAGGGAGAGAGGGAGAGGGAGAGAGAGGGAGAGGGAGAGAGAGGGAGAGGGAGAGGGAGAGAGGGAGAGGGAGAGAGGGAGAGGGAGGGAGAGGGAGAGAGGGAGAAGGAAAAGAGTGAAAGGCAGAGATTTCTTAACCTAGAACTCTTTCAGCCATGAAAAATTGTCCCAGGAACCAGACAAACTGCTTCAGTGTGAGGGATTATGTACTGGATAACTCTGCAAACTTTCATTTTTTTAAATTTAACTTTTACTATTTCTTTCATCAAAGAGGAGGGCTGCCCCAGATGCAGGCAGCCAGTGAGAGGTGTCTATTTCTAGTGATCAGCGCTCGGCTACGGAGAGAGCTGTTTTGACAGTTGGAGCTGGGGAGTAACGTGCTGCTGAGGAATGCTGCTCAGAGAGAAAGAGAGAAAGAGAGAGAGAGAGAGAGAGAGAGAGAGAGAGAGAGAGAGAGAGAGAGAGAGAGACATGCACTTAACCAGGTCTATAATCACTGGTGGAGTGGCGGTTACCTTCCAGAGGAGTTTACGCCCCTGAGGACTGTTTGGTTTAGTAGTTCTGACAGAAATGGAGAGGGAGGAGTGGTTGAGCTCTGACAGAGAGGAGGAGGGGGAGCAAGAGAAAGGGGGAGTGAACCGGTGGCGGAGAAACCTTCTCAGTTTCTGTAAATCCCACACGCTGTAGGCTACAGAATGACTGCGGCTGCTCTCCCTCTCCAGACTTCTCTCTGAGAGGCAGCCCTCTCTTTATTTTGTCTTCTCCTTCCCCTCTTTTTCTCTGCCAGACGTCAGGAGGAGACACAGGGCTCTTGTTTGGCCTCTCTTGTGTGGGAAACTGAGGGAAAAGACTCCTCTCGCTGTTTTTTCAAACTCTTCCTCCTGTCCGCTTTTGAACTCTCTCTCTCTGGATGTGACGGACCATGCCGGTGGTAGGGGTAGCCTCCAAGCTCAGACAATCCTCAGTGGGCTCCAAGCCGGTCCACAGCGCTCTCCCCATCCCCAACCCGGGAAGAACCGCTGCCACACGAGGGTACATGGCCAGGACCCCAGAGCTGAGGGGGTCAGAATCCCCCCTGCTCTCCTCCTGTCAGCTGTCACTCAAGTCAGAGTACCAGGAGAGGAGGACGCAGCAGAAGCAGCAAGGACGGAGCAAGGAGACAGAGGAGAGTAAGATCTGCAAGGTCAGTGACAGTGTGTTGTTACTGGGGGACATGCTGTCACTCTGCGGCTCCTTCTCCTTTCAAACTCTACTCTCTAAATGATTTCTGCCTGCATGTCTGCCTGTGCAGGGGAATTGATTTGCTCTACAGGTGGCTGTGCTGGCTGGCCAAGTCTGAGTGAGCTACCTAACAGAGGCAGGCTTGTTGGATTGTTCTAGACTGTTCTGTTTCTGTGTGACTAGATGACTCATTTAGAAATCAATGTGGTCTTGGTTCGGCAAGCTATAGCAGGTGCCATGCTCTCTATATACTATTGGGTGGAGGTCTGCTTTCAGCATTTAGCAAACTTCAAAATGTAGATGTCAAACCTCCTTAACTATACCCTATCCTCCTTATCTATACCCTATCCTCCTTAACTATACCCTATCCTCCTTATCGATACCCAATCAGGAAATAGCTGTTTTTGATGTGGTATTTTCTCATAGACTACATGGAATTGTGACATAAATACTTTAAATGCCTCTAAATCATTTCAGCACCATTTTATTTCTCTTTTGTGTCCTTCCATTGCTTTGCGCTGTGATGCAGTCTCAAACTCTGTCAGTTGACTCGCAAATCTGTCGTTAAGTGGGGCAACGTGTCACAGAACCAGTGTGCTGACATTCATGTGCATGCGCCGCATTGTCGTATTGCGCTCAGTCTATTAAGATCCCTATCTGTGAAATGAACCGTGCCGGCTGTTTTATAGGAGGAAAAAGCTATGCATAGTAATCACTGCTACCTGAGAAGCCCCTCTGAAGCTGACATGCCCTGAATACAAACACCCCCTCTCCTCTCAGCTTTCCCCTTGTGTGGAGTACCGTTTCAGATGGCTAGCTGGTGTTTCCCCCCTCTGAGCGCTCCTAAAGCCCATTCTCAGGCCCAGACGTATTAAAAAGGCGTGGTAAGAATGGCTAGCGAATGATATACATGAACAGATCGCCTTAAGTGCTTTCCCATACTAAAGTCAGACGGTGCCAAGTTCTTTGGGAGTGTTTTAGAATGTTGGAAATTGGACTCAGGACAAGTGGAGAAGGCGGGGTCCGTCTCGCAAAGGAAGCGAAAGGATTTCAAATATCCCCGCCAAATAGTTTTGGTAGTGCATGCTCGCCCTACATCTTCGACCTGTCAAAATACCAACAGACTTTCCTGTTTTCCTGGTCACTCTGGCCAAGTCTCCTTGTTTACTGCTGGAGCTTCTGGGAACACTCTGGGAGCCTTTTCTTTTTCTTTTTTGTCCTCAAGTTCTTAACTGACTCAGGGGCCGCTTTTCTCCTGGAAATATGTGCTGACATCAAAGAGCGGGGCAGCTGAGCGCTGCCTCCTGGATCCTTGTAGCATGTCCGTGACTGACTGGAAAGGGCATGCAGGGCCAGAGCAAGGGGAAGTGTGTTTTATCATTAACCCGGTGCTGAACCGGTAACTCTGTTAAATGCACTCCATAAACCACCGGTTTCTATGCACGCTGTTGAAAGGGTTCTGCGCCCTCCCTTTTGGTGTCAAAAGGCAACCCCAGAGTGAACAACCCCAGAGTGAACAACCCCAGAGTGAACAACCCCAGAGTGAACAACCCCTGAGTGAACAACCCCTGAGTGAACAACCCCTGAGTGAACAACCCCAGAGTGAACAACCCCAGAGTGAACAACCCCAGAGTGAACAACCCCAGAGTGAACAACCCCAGAGGGAACAACCCCAGAGGGAACAACCCCAGAGTGAACAACCCCAGAGTGAACAACCCCAGAGTGAACAACCCCAGAGTGAACAACCCCAGAGGGAACAACCCCAGAGGGAACAACCCCAGAGGGAACAACCCCAGAGGGAACAACCCCAGAGTGAACAACAACACACTTGACTTATTTCACTTTTCTCTAGTGGGAGGAGCTGGGAGGAGCTGGGAGGAGCTGGGGGGTGCTGGGAGGAGCTGGGAGGAGCTGGGAGGAGCTGGAGGAACAAGTAGGAGCTAGGAGGAGCTGGGGGAGCTAGGAGGAGCTAGGAGGAGCTGGGAGGAGCTGGGGGAGCTAGGAGGAGCTAGGAGGAGCTGGAGGAGCTGGGAGGAGCTGGGGGGTGCTGGGAGGAGCTGGGGGGAGCTGGGGGGTGCTGGGAGGAGCTGGGAGGAGCAGGGAGGAGCATGGAGGAGCTGGGAGGAGCTGGGAGGAGCTGGGGGGTGCTGGGAGGAGCTGGGAGGAGCTGGGGGGTGCTGGGAGGAGCTGGGAGGAGCTGGGGGTGCTGGGAGGAGCTGGGAGGTGCTGGGAGGAGCTGGGAGGAGCTGGGGGGTGCTGGGAGGAGCTGGGAGGTGCTGGGAGGAGCTGGGGGGTGCTGGGAGGAGCTGGGAGGTGCTGGGAGGAGCTGGGAGGTGCTGGGAGGAGCTGGGGGGAGCTGGGAGGTGCTGGGAGGTGCTGGGAAGAGCTGGGATGTGCCGTAGTGTAGTGCAATTTGTTTTGGAGCAGATGGTCGGGGGCTAGAACATAATTCTACTAATTTGTACACTGCTCATTGACCAGAACTAAGCCCAAAAATAGATTTTATTTGACAATAACAATAAGTTCATAGCTTGATAACATTGAGACACGTTCACGTCTCTTTTTATTCGTGGGAATACTTGGTGAACAGATTTCCTAAAGTAAACAAATGTTTCCTGGTGATTTTATTCTTTTTTGACCATCAGCATAAACAAGGGGGGGGTAATCCTCCCCTGTCGAAGTAGAGATAGGGTACATGTTGTCATTACTCCTCACAGTGACTGACAGTAGTAGAGATAGAGTACATGCTGGCATTACTCCTCACAGTGACTGACAGTAGTAGAGATAGAGTACATGCTGGCATTACTCCTCACAGTGACTGACAGTAGTAGAGATAGAGTACATGCTGGCATTACTCCTCACAGTGACTGCCAGAAGTAGAGATAGGGTACATGTTGTCATTACTCCTCACAGTGACTGACAGTAGTAGAGATAGAGTACATGCTGGCATTACTCCTCACAGTGACTGACAGTAGTAGAGATAGAGTACATGCTGGCATTACTCCTCACAGTGACTGACAGTAGTAGAGATAGAGTACATGTTGTCATTACTCCTCACAGTGACTGACAGTAGTAGAGATAGAGTACATGCTGGCATTACTCCTCACAGTGACTGCCAGAAGTAGAGATAGGGTACATGTTGTCATTACTCCTCACAGTGACTGACAGTAGTAGAGATAGAGTACATGCTGGCATTACTCCTCACAGTGACTGACAGTAGTAGAGATAGAGTACATGCTGGCATTACTCCTCACAGTGACTGACAGTAGTAGAGATAGAGTACATGCTGGCATTACTCCTCACAGTGACTGACAGTAGTAGAGATAGAGTACATGCTGGCATTACTCCTCACAGTGACTGCCAGAAGTAGAGATAGGGTACATGCTGTCATTACTCCTCACAGTGACTGACAGTAGTAGAGATAGGGTACATGTTGTCATTACTCCTCACAGTGACTGACAGTAGTAGAGATAGGGTACATGCTGTCATTACTCCTCACAGTGACTGACAGTAGTAGAGATAGGGTACATGTTGTCATTACTCCTCACAGTGACTGACAGTAGTAGAGATAGGGTACATGTTGTCATTACTCCTCACAGTGACTGACAGTAGTAGAGATAGGGTACATGCTGTCATTACTCCTCACTTCTGTGTGGAGTGGCTGAAAGGAAGGATTCAGGGTGATCAAACAGAAGTGTGTGTGTGCGTGTGTGTGTATACCCTCGCTGCATAATGGATGCTTGTGTGGACTTGTTTGTCCTTGGTTAAGCACAGGGCTGGCCGCTCTCCTTGTTTAGTGTTTACCAGACTGTGTTGTTATTCCTAACTGAGAGAAAGTTTGAAGGGAATCTCATGACACAAACACACACTGCTTCAGAGCCTGTAATGTGTTGGAGTCCATTAATCATGATTGGGAATAAAAGGAGGGATTCCACATGACAAGTGGTTTTAATGTTAACCGGTTTCAAACTAATTATGAGCTAAACATATCCAATGCTTCTGTTTGAAAATGATAAATAACTGTGGTTTGTAGAGTGTGTTTAGAATATCCATGCTTTAGGGTAGGGCCTCAATAATATTGAGGGCTGAATGGTGTGTGTGTGCGAGCATTTGTATGTCTGTGTGTGTATGCATTTGTGCATTTGTGTGTGTGCATTTGTACATTTGTGTGGGCCTGCTTTTGCACATGTCTGCGTTCAATCTATACGATTGTACATGTGTTGGCATTCTTAGGAGGCTTCCTTCCTTCGGTGGTCTTGCGTAACACCTGCATTCTTCCCCGGGATCTCAGTTAATCCATCCAAGGCTGACCTGTCAAGAGATCCTCCTCCCTGTGATTGAGATGAGATCCAGGACACACACACACACACACACACACACAGTCACACACACATACACACTGTAGTACTCACTGACATACCTTGTCAGTCACTGTAGAATGAAGAGGTATTGGAGGTGAATGGGGTTGTAATGAAGTGCCACGGCTCTGCTGATGGGATCTGTGGCTCGGAGCCTTGGCAGATACCCAGCTACAGTGGTGAGGGAGGCTTTGTCCCAAATGGAACCATATTTCTTATATAGTGCCCTACTTCTGATTAGGGTCAATAGAGTTCTGGTTAAAAGTAGTGCACTATATAGGGAAAAGGGGGCAATTTGGAACGCACCCAAAGTGTGAGCAGCCCTTGAGCATGAGCAGTGTTATTCATGTTTCGCACCTTTTACAATCATCGATTTCTCAACCTCCCACTAAGAGTTTTTTGTTGTTGTTGTCATTTTTATTCAATCTGATGCCATAAGGTCAAACAAAATAAACCCTCTTTGGGTTACAGCATATGAAGAATGATTGACAGGTTAGCCGTAGATCCCAGTTTGTCCTGCCAGTATGAATAACAGCAGCACCTGCTCGTTTCACACCTTTCCTATGTCACTGCATCTGATTCCGGGATACCGCGGATGTCACATCCTCCCTAGGTCATCCCAGTTACAAGCAGGAAAGAGCAATGGGAAAGTGACATCCATATTCTCCTGAAGGGAATCAATAGAAGCGTGGGGTGCTGATGTGTTAGACTTTCCAGCTGAGACTCGAAATGGACGCCCTGCTGCTCATGTCTGAGCCGAGATTTATCATGGTTCTTTTTTGGTTGGCCGCCATGGTATGGTTTCTAGCCCTGGTGTCTGAGCCGAGATTTATCATGGTTCGTTTTTGGTTGGCCACCATGGTATGGTTTCTATCCCTGTCTCCGTTTGAAGTGCATCCCTGATTAGAAATGACTGGCAGGTTTAATCCATGTGGTGTTAGCCTGCCTACGCATGTCTAATCAGTTATGACATCAAGGAAGGGAGAAAGGAAAGATGCAGTCGTAAGGAATTCAAATATGGGCCCTTTCATGCATCAAGGTACCAAGGTAAAGTTTTTGCCAGGCTGCAATCAGAGATGAGATCGGACACAGACCAACTGTCTCTACTCTCACTCCTTCCCAATGGAAACACTGCACATGTAGAACAATTCCCCACATGACTACTGGACCCAGTTTGTCTCTTAGAAACATACAAGAGGCCTCAGATCAGGTCATTAAACACAGGCTCTGTTGCCATGCTCTGTTCCCTTGGCTGCTATGGCAACCATACATAGCCGTGTAACCTTAGCGCGGGGATGTTGCCACTTCTTCCTGAATATGTGTATCAGTTTTTGTTTGCTGGAAGCGCAGACAACTGGCAAGATACGTCCTGTGGATCTTCTTCCACACATCCTGTTGTTTGTCTCTGATCTGACCTGCCAAAATGTCAGCAAGAAGAGAAGAACCAGAGAGTGCGATTGCACATGGCCTTGTTTGGTGCAACGGCACATCTCCTCCACCTCTCACTACGCCTAGGTGCTGATAAGCCCCTGCAGGGGGGGGCCAGCAGGGAGAGAAGGAAAGTGGTGAGCTCAGGGATCCGTTTTAGGTCTCACTGGCTCTGGAGTTAGTGTGGGGAATGTAAACACAGCTCCTCTCCCCACTAGCTCAGATGCTGCCGAGGCAGCCGCCCTAGTCTGGTCTGCAGAGCTTGGGGTCCCTGCCAGCTCTTCCCGTCAGAGACAGAGGGAGGTGGGGAGGGAGGCCGAGCCGGGGCTTGTGTCCTAGCCATGGGTGGTCTGGTCTGGCTGCCTGGGCTCCTTATCTGGAAGAGAGGGAGAAGCCCCGTGGAAGTGGCGGTGTGCTGATAGTTACACAGGACCTCTGGGATAACAGGGAGAGTTACACAGGACCTCTGTGATAACAGGGAGAGTTACACAGGACCTCTGGGATAACAGGGAGAGTTACACAGGACCTCTGGGATAACAGGGAGAGTTACACAAGACCTCTGGGATAACAGGGAGCGTTACACAGGACCTCTGGGATAACAGGGAGAGTTACACAGGACCTCTGGGATAACAGGGATATTTACACAGGACCTCTGGGATAACATGGAGAGTTACACAGGACCTCTGGGATAACAGGGATATTTACACAGGACCTCTGGGATAACAGGGAGAGTTACACAGGACCTCTGAGATCACAGGGAGAGTTACACAGGACCTCTGGGATAACAGGGAGAGTTACACAGGACCTCTGGGATAACAGGGAGAGTTACACAGGACCTCTGGGATAACAGGGAGAGTTACACAGGACCTCTGGGATAACAGGGAGAGTTACACAGGACCTCTGGGATAACAGGAAGAGTTACACAGGACCTCTGGGATAACAGGGAGAGTTACACAGGACCTCTGGGATAACAGGGATATTTACACAGGACCTCTGGGATAACAGGGAGAGTTACACAGGACCTCTGGGATAACAGGGAGAGTTACACAGGACCTCTGGGATAACAGGGAGAGTTACACAGGACCTCTGGGATAACAGGGAGAGTTACACAGGACCTCTGGGATAACAGGGAGAGTTACACAGGACCTCTGGGATAACAGGGAGAGTTACACAGGACCTCTGGGATAACAGGGAGAGTTACACAGGACCTCTGGGATAACAGGGAGAGTTACACAGGACCTCTGGGATAACAGGGATATTTACACAGGACCTCTGGGATAACAGGGAGAGTTACACAGGACCTCTGAGATCACAGGGAGAGTTACACAGGACCTCTGGGATAACAGGGAGAGTTACACAGGACCTCTGGGATAACAGGGAGAGTTACACAGGACCTCTGGGATAACAGGGAGAGTTACACAGGACCTCTGGGATAACAGGGAGAGTTACACAGGACCTCTGGGATAACAGGGAGAGTTACACAGGACCTCTGGGATAACAGGGAGAGTTACACAGGACCTCTGGGATAACAGGGAGAGTTACACAGGACCTCTGGGATAACAGGGAGATTTACACAGGACCTCTGGGATAACAGGGAGATTTACACAGGACCTCTGGGATAACAGGGAGAGTTACACAGGACCTCTGGGATAACAGGGAGAGTTACACAGGACCTCTGGGATAACAGGGAGAGTTACACAGGACCTCTGGGATAACAGGGAGAGTTACACAGGACCTCTGGGATAACAGGGAGAGTTACACAGGACCTCTGGGATAACAGGGAGAGTTACACAGGACCTCTGGGATAACAGGGAGAGTTACACAGGACCTCTGGGATAACAGGGAGAGTTACACAGGACCTCTGGGATAACAGGGAGAGTTACACAGGACCTCTGGGATAACAGGGAGAGTTACACAGGACTAAGGGGGAGTTACACAGGAC